>NW_005871428.1:1091854-1095460 GCF_000147115.1 Myotis lucifugus | reverse complement strand
ATCTACCCTCGACCCTCTTCCGGTAACTGGGCCGGACCAGCACTCCTCAACCCCCATGGAGGTCCCTAGAAGACACAAGCACAAGCTTACGTACTCCGCAAATGAGGGCCGCTTCCCTAATACAAGCCCCAACAGCGGCTATAAACCAAATCAGGCCGGGGGGGGGGGGGGGGGGGCAGGCCTAGAGAGCCCACACAGAGTTTTGGTTTTCTTCACACTAAAATCCTCAACTGAGTTCAGGGGTTTGATGGGTTAGAACACAATTCAAGTCCAGAGCTAGAGAGTGCAACCTGAGGGGAGCCTGCTTGTGGGGAACAAACACCCACTTTAGATTTGGGACGGGGCCCACCCCCACCAGGAGCCCGACCTCGGCCAGTCCCTACCCATGTCCGTGTCTCGGATTCCTCCTCTGTGGACGGGGACTGCACGGCCACTTGGGGGAGGCAGCACGGGAGCCCACGTGGTGGCCCCTCAGGCACCCCTTTTCCCAGAGGAGGCTTGGAGGCCAGGCAGGCAGGGTCCAGCCTCCCGCCGGGCCCAGGCCATCCCCAGGGGACTAACTTGATCCTTCACGATTGTCCAGGTGGGCACCCATGGGACTCAGAAGCGCCAGCTCTGCGCTCTCTGTGGGCCCTCAGCTTCCACCGTTTGTGGTCTCCGGGCTGTGACACCATTGTTCGGGTGTGTGCACTGAGATGCCTTCGTGCCTGGGGCCACCAGGAGGCTGCTGGGCGGGGCAGCCGCAACCCCCACCATCCCCTCTGCCAGCAAAGCTGCCTGGGGCAGAGGCCAGGAGAGCTGGCCCCCAGCCCGATGGACCAGGCTCCGGCTGCCCTTCCTGGTACCCGGTCAGCTCTCTGCTTCGTAGGCCTGTCCCACCTGCCTCCAGAGAGCCCTTCAGCACTTCCCCACACCTGGCCTCCCAACTTCCCACTTGCCCAGCCACCGTCCTCCTTCCATCCTCCCAGCCCACAGGACTAGGCCTGTAGGCCGCAGCCCGGCCTCCCACAGGCAGAGGCCCCAGGTGCTCCCTTACCTTGTCAGCTCTCCTTCCCCTCCACCCAGGCCTCTGAGAGAGCAGGGCAGGGAGAGCAGGAAGAAGCAGGGGCCCAGGAGGAAATGGCCCGGCACTCTGGGCCCACGTCATTTATGGCTGGACCTTGTCCTCGGTGCCCAGGCACGCCCACGCCACGGCCCCTGCAGCCCAGAGGCAGGCCTCCGGCACTCTGCTCTTTAACCCGGCCCTTCAGCAGAGTCTCACAGGCTCCTGCTCACAGACCTGTCGCTGGCCATCGCGAAAGCCCTGGTGACAATCAGCTGGTCACTCAGGGCGCTCAGGATCTTCCCAGGCGCCACGGGGACCCCAGGAAACTTTCAGCAGGACCCGTGTCCTGATGTGAGGCACACAAGGAGAGCTGGGGCAGCCAGGAAGCCTTAGAGCAGAGCCAAATGCAGCCGGGCAACTAGACTGCCAGTGGGTCCCTGGGAACAGTGGGCAGGGGCTGGAACAAAGGGGGGGGGGTGCTGTGAGGCAAACACTGGCCCTTCTGACGGGAAGGGCATCAAGCGGTGCCTCTCTGGAGAGGCCAGGCTGGAGGGCACGGAGTCCCTGGAAGGGAGGCTGAGGGGGAGGGTTAAAGATGCCGGCTCCCTGCAGGCCTGCCTCCGAGGCCCTGCAGCTGGCCGTCAGGTCCTGCCCTTCACCGGGGTGTGGGGCGTGGGGCTGCAGGCAGGGGTGGGGCACTAGCTCTCACCTGTAGAGTTGAGGCCATGCTGGTGGCGGCCCGATGTCAGGCCTCGAGGAGAGAAGCCAAATGCTGGCAGGGGAGCGGAGAGGCCCAGGGCGGGGCAGGCGCTGAGCCCTTCCCTGGGGTTCAGCACTGGGCTGGGTGCTCTCGGCCCTCTGCCATTGCCCTTGTGCAAAAGAAAAAAAATTTAACGTTTTTTTCTTTAAATTATATTTTTATTGATTTTTAGAGAGAGAGGGATAGAGAGAAACATTGATGAGAGAGAATCACTGATCGGCTGCCTCCTGCACGCCCCCTACTGGGGATCCAGCCCACGACGGGCATGTGCCTTGACGGGGTATCAAACTGTGACCTCTGGGTTCATGGGTCGATGCTCAAGTGCTGACTCACACAGGCCAGGCTGAGAAAACAATTTTAATAGTGGGACAGAATATCTGAATAGAGGAAAACAATTTAATACATGTCTTTATCTAGAGTCTGTCTTAAGCAAAATTTAATAGAAATACATTTCAGATACCTACAAACTTGTCTCCTGCTTCTTTACCATGTGACGTTGTCATAATCCTTTTCTTACACTGCACTGAACTTAACCTCCAGGCTCTGCAGACAGCACCATCCTCCACCCTGCAAGCCTCCATCGTTTGTGAAACCGTCCTTCCTGGATGGACCTCGGGAGGCGTCCAGTCATTTGCCGTCATCTGCAGCACCACAGTGAACAGTGTGTGCGCACAGCATTGCTGGCACTGTGTCATCACAGGGCCATTCCAGAGGGAGCTCACTGAAACAAGGCCATGAGCATTGTGTTGCAGGCCTTTCTCAAGTGGCACTTCAAGTCCTCCCCCCAGTGGAAGGTGTGCAGGTAACTGCAAGGGCCTGGCCTGACTGCCGTGTGCCTGGCAGGGCTCAGAGGGGGGCAGCTCTCCTGGAGCCGCAGGTTGTCCACTGCTGAGGGGCCCCACACTCTGAAAATCAAAAAGATGGGCTCAGGGCAGTTAGGACAGGCTCTTCCTTGTCACACCTGTGACCAAGCATGGCTCTCCCACAGCCTAATGCTACTTCCATGATTCTCCTCAAGATGCAAATATTCTGCTAACCTTTAAAATACTAGAGGCCCGGTGCACGGATTCATGCACATTGAAAGGAAATTAATTAGAAGAAATATTTTAATATCGCTATTTGCCCTTTCTCTATAATAGAAGTGTCAACCAAATTCGAGATCGACAATGACAGATGGAAATACATGTGTGTGAATGGTGCCAGCGAGAGATTTATATGTATCGTGCATGCGTGAGTCAACTTAGCCTTTTATAGATATAGAATAAACGTGCTTAATTAGACCTGCTTTCTGATGTAGCTAAACTTTTTCCAGCCCAGTGAAGCACCCCAACTTCTCTTTCAGGTAATTCTCAGCAACACAGCAGTAAATATCAACATGAAGCAGATTATTATTGTAGATCACACAGGGAGAACAAAGGGTGAAATATTTAACTGCAGCAGTGTTTGACTATATTCTGTGCAGTGAGAAAACCTGCAGTCATTTTCAAGGTCCAGCATTTCTTACTTCTTTTCAGTCGGGTCAAGTTTCTAAGCTTTCTACATCTCCATTTTCTGGCTAATGAAAGGAAAATAGGATTCCACCGAGTCTCCTATCTACCTACTCCAGGACTTCTGTGAGGGTCAAATGAAAGGAGGCACGGGAAAATGCTTCACAGACATTTGGTTACTGTGTGAATGTTCCCACCTGGCTATAATGCAAGTCCTGTTCCTGGGCTGAAGAAACTGCAAGGGACCACAGTGTTATGCCCGAGTTTAAAATCCCCTGAAGACCCAGCGGAGCCAATTCTGATGCAAAGCAGAG
>NW_005871428.1:1064632-1091754 GCF_000147115.1 Myotis lucifugus | reverse complement strand
GCACAAAAATTTGTGCACTCGAGGGCAAGGGGTGTTCCCCCAGCCCGGCCTGTGCCTCTCGCAGTTTTGGGACCCCTCAAGAAGATAACGACCTGCTGGCTTAGGCCTGCTTCTGGGTGGCAGAGGGCAGGCCCAATCCCTAAGTGCAGCCCCTGGTCCGGCTCAGAGCAGTGCCGATTGGGAAGTTGGGGTGCTGCCCCCTGTCATGCACAGAGCAGGGCGGATTGGGAGGTTGCGATGCCACCCTCAGTCACGCTCAGGGTAGAGCCGATTGGGGGGTTGGGGCACCGCCCCCTATCACACTCAAGGCAGGGTCAATGGGGAGGTTGCGGCGCCACCCTCTGTGATGCACAGAGCAGGGCCAATCAGGGGGTTGGGGTGCTGCCCCCTGTCACTCACAGAGCAGGGCCGATCAGGGGGTTGGGGCGCCGCCACTGTCACACTCAGGGCAGGGCCGATGGGGAGGTTATGGCTCTACCCCGTCACACACAGAGCAGGGCCTGGGGGGGGGGGGGGCTTGGGGCACCGCACCCTGTCACACACAGAGCCTCAGGGCGATCAGGGGGTTTGGGCGCTGCCCCCTGTCACGCGCTGATCCGGTGCCAGGAGGCCTTGCGGTTCCGCTGATCCCGGTGCTGGGAGGCATATTACCCTTTTACTATATAGGATAGAGGCCTGGGGGCTGGCTGGTTTGCCCTGAAGGGTGTCCTGGATCAGGGTGGGGGTCCCCACTGGGGTGCCTGGCCAGCCTGGATGAGGGGATGATGGCTGTTTGCAGCTGGTCACACACCCTTCAGGGTGGGGGTCCCCACTGGGGTGCCTGGCCAGTCTGGGTGAGGGGCTGAGGGCTGCTTTCAGGCTGGCGGTTGTTGACTGGAGCTCCCAACCACTCCTTTTTTTCTTTTTTTTTTTTCTTCTGGGCCAGCTTTAGCTCTGGCTCTAGCTCTGAGGCTTCGGCTGCTGGTTTGTTTGCCGTTCTATAATCGAAACAATGTATAACTTCAGCTCTGAGATCCCGGCCTATATTTGTTAGAATGTTTCAAACTGCCAGCTCAGAGGCCGGCAGCGGCAGGCTGGGAACGTTGGAGTCCTCCTTCACTGAAGCAAGCCTCATGTTCGCTTCCAGCTGCCTGGCTGCCTGGCTGCCGGCCGCCATCTTGGCTGACAGTTAATTTGCATAAGGATACGCTGATTAGCCAATCGGAAGGGTAGCGGTCGTACGCCAATTACCATTTTTCTCTTTTATTAGTGTAGATATATATATATATATACACATATATATATATGTTTCTGAGTTGAGCCAAAATGCCTCTATGGGACAACGTATGTTTCATTCCATTTCTGTCCAAGGATGGAACCCATTGCTGTGTTGTCATAGCAACTAAAACAGAGCACAGTGAGCATTTCATTTCAGCTCTACCAATGCATCATCAAGTGAACTGAACTTCCCTGCTTCCTGGTGGCTCTTATCTTCCCATCTAGTCTATAGCAGACAAGTTATCCATTAACCCTATAAAATAGCAGAGTGGCCAGCATTGAGCTCTGTCACTGAGCTACTCTTCAGAGAATTTTAGAATTCTGTTTCAAAGAAAGCTAGCATTTCATGAGAGCCTTCAATGTGCTGGGCTCTTCGTATGTGCCATCTCATTCAACCTTCATCAAAACTCTACAAATTAGGGGTGTTATCTTCACTTCATAGTAAGAAGGTTAAAACCAAAGAGTTTAAGAAACTTGCTTAGGTCACACAGCTAAAAGTGGTGAGGCAGTATTTGAACCAAGTCCATCTGATTCCAAGGCCAGTACTCATTGTGCTTCATGACACCACACCAACCTTCATACCTACCAGGCTCCCTGCTCCCCCTGCCCAAGGTTGAACGAGACATCCTACTTTTAAAGATTTGCAAGGAAGGTGCTTTTCCACCTTGCTTGCTCTAGCCCAGGATATGAAGGGCCTTTCCCTTACATTGCCATGGTCTCCAGTGTGAGGGCAGAGGGATATCCCTGGAAACATAGCTGTGCACAGTACAGAGCTACTCTTCAGAGAATCACAGGGCATGATCTATCTGGTAGCTTAGAGCTTCTCAACCTTAGCACTGTTGAAATTTTGAACTAGATTATTGTTTGCTGGGAGACTGGGAGGAGCTGGCTGTGCAGTGTAGGATGGCCTCCACCCACTAGATGCACCCCCCAGTAGTGCGATCAGAATGTCTCTGTATACTGCCAAATGTCTCCCGAGGGAACAAGATTCCCCCCAGCTGAGAACCAATGTAGAGCTCACAGGTCCAAGTGTAGTCGAGGCTGAGGGAAAGAGGAGGCCAGCAAGGGCCAGAATGGGCTGTTGTCCTGGAAGAGATGCCCACAGAGTTGGTCTCCTCAAATGGCAGGAAGATGTGGCTCAGAAGGTGTGGAGGGTGCAGGAAAGGGACTATTGGACTAGTGTTCCCTACAGGATCTTGGTTCTGACATGCCACGGAAATGACCGTGTCATCAGGCCAGCCAGAGTACTTCATCCTCCCTGCACCAGCAACTGGGCAGAATTCGGATCCAAAGTCCTGATGGGTCAGGGAGGCCATCTCAGTCCACCCTCTCAATCCAGGAGGAATGACTCATTTATGATTGTGCTTTATCATCATAACCCCTCTGAGAACCACCCCCGCCCCCAAGAGGTTTGTCCATGGCAGCAGGAGGGGCCCACTTCCTCCTCTCTGGAGAGCTGTGAACATTCCAGTGAATAAATCTCAGTTTTGGGCCCTGGCATTTAAACCTAAGCAACAAATCATAGACAGGGGCTTGTGCCCCAGGACCAGGGTCAATGATATCCTGGTGACTAATTTGATTGCCCTGGGGAGGCTGAGTTAGCGTGAGGGTAAAACAAAACTTGATTATGTGCCAAACTCAATAAACCAAGTAAATGATGCTGATGGGTCTGATTGTGATGGTGATAATGATACTTTGTTTAGCTCTTGGGAGAGGTTGAGGGTGAGGAGCTCATTGATAAAAGTTTCATTTCTGGGAAAAGAAGCATTAGGATGGATTCTTAACTCCTGGATGTAATGTTCTTTGTCACCACAATGAGTTTCTTTTTCTTCCTGGTCCCATAGCTGGGACCTACTTTCCAGCCTCAATCACATTTAGGGGTAGCCATGGAATGAGGGTAATAAGTCCCATTTGCAAGCTAGGCTCATTAAAATCTCCTGTGCCATCCTGTACTTTCTTTCTTCTCCCCTCAGCTGGTGGCATACAGAGCATCTAGCAGTGGATTCTAAGGCCCTAGGGAATGATGGAGCCACGATATGGAAAGAGCCTGGGTTCCTGAATGACAGCAAGGAACAGAGTGCTGCCAGTGAAAATCATGTTCTTTCACAGAGTCTCAAGGAAAACATTTCAAGAGAACCACAGGTGGGGGGGATGTGGTATGGTAGGGTTCTAAGGCTGCCCCTGGGTGCCCAATGTTTCATCTCCATCTATCCCACCACAGAAAAGGTCCAGCCTCATCTTCATCAAGGCCAAAACAAAGGCCAGTGTCCAACGATCCTGTGCCATTGGTTTGGCATCAGCAGTCTTAGACCCTGTCCAGGTAGCATAATGCTGTTCTTGGCTGCAATCCTGCTGTGCTGCTATACCCAGGCTCCTGCTTGGACCCTGCATTTAGAGTCTGCAGAGTTGGTATGCCTGCTGAGGCCACATGGTTGCTAAGGAAAGAAAATGTGCCAATGGCAAGTGCAAGTTACTGGGAGAAAGAAAAGAGGGGCTTTGTCTTTATTAGGCTCAGGTTATATTATCTCGGGCTTGGAACAGACCAGGCATGTTTTCAAACTAATGTATCAACTTCCTGTGGATGAAAGGGGCCACATGCTAACCTGACAGTTCAGGGAAGGCCGGCATGGCTGTCTTGCAAACTCAGAGACCGAAAGTAACCGCAAAGGATGGTCTGAAATTAAACTTAAACTAAAAGCAGTGATGGTGTATAGTCACCTCCTAGGCCCGTATGGTTACTGACAAGGTCAACCTTTACCTTAGCTGAGCCTATCTGTCTTTTTGCCTCTATAATAACACACCCTTGAAATGTCTGGGTAACTTGTAACTTCCCTTTTTCTGGACCCCTTAGGGCACAACCTAATGTGCTGGGTGCCAGGACAGAGACCACAAATTCCTTCATTATCATGCTAATTGTTCCTGCACCCACCTAAGTGTGTGTCTATCATTTTGCTTTTTATCCAATCCCAGGTGTTCCCCCCCCCCCCACCCAGCTTTGCTTTCTCCCGCCTCCACCTCTCTAGTCTATCACCAGTGGATTTCATGTCACCCACCTACGTCCCTCCTTTGATTGCAATGTATAAATACAGATGTAACCTGCCATTCTCCAGAGCATTATCCCAATCCGTTGAAGTTCTGCTTCCTGGCAATTGTTGACAGATTGGCTCAAGTAAACTCACAAAAATTCTTTACAGGTTTGAATGTTTTTATGTAAATATTCCTAAGCTTTGGGGGTCTTCTGATGGGCCCCCTGCCCCCAACCTATCCATTTTCTACATCTTCCGGAGTCCTGTGTTCTGTCCAATTAGATCCCTTTCCCAGGCTAGACTGACAGGCCTCCATGGGATATTGAATGGACCAGAGAAGATGTGTGATATATCTGTGCCTCTTTCATAACCACACGCATGCACAGTAGTGGTAGAGACGGCAATACACCTGGATTGTAGAGGGTCGGTCGGGATGCCTTATGGATTCTAATAAAATGTCTAGTGGCTAGCAAACACAATGTCTAATTGTGTTTAAAAAGAAATGTCTAATAAAATGTCAAACACACAATTGAAACATATTTAAGTCTACTATTACTGCACATGTGTTCACCTCCTCCTTTATTATTCTACCCCTTCCCCCAGAAGTCTACTGGGACAGACAGGTGGTTCCCTGGGGAGTGTGGGGAAGCTGTACTTAATTTCCTGGAGAATCAAGCAAGCTTCTGCTCCCTAGTTTATTATGCTTAATAATGACTGGTTCTCTTTTTTCCTGCCTTCATTAATATTTAGCTCCTATGATAACAAGAGTACCACCTCCATCCCTTGTAAATGAGCAGTTGTCAGAGATACAACTGCTCATTTACAAGAGCAAGAAATAAACTTTCTGTGTCAAGGTACTGAAATTTATTGTGCTGTTATAACAGTTAAACCACATGGTTAAAACATGACCCCTTTCCCATCCAAATTTTCTTTTGTCTTCCAAATACAGTTCAAATATTCCTCTCCCAGGAAGTTGGCCCTGAGTACCACAGTTAATTCTAATCTCAACCTCCTTTAATTCCTATAGCACTTGTTACTCAAAGCACATAATTTACCTCTTAGCGTGTATTTTTTTCAGAGTAGGACTTTCTGATGGATTGTAAGCTTCTCAAGGCAAGAATCATATGTTACATTTTTTATACCTTCGCAGTGCCTAAGATTAATAATGATAATGACTATCATATATATTATGTCCCAGAAATCATTATTTACATATAAACATATTTAAGTCTACTATTACCCTCAACTTCTAGATGAGAAGCCTGAAGCACGGAGAGGTTAAGTAACTTGCCCAAGGTCACACAGCTAGAAAGTGGCAGAGCCAGGATTCAAACCAATGAACTTGAGTAATAAATGAGCTTCCAGTAATTAAACCATCTTAACCACAATTGTTTCAGGAATATCAACTTGTATGTCCAGTGAAACTGCAGCCTCTTTGGGGCAGGGATGAGTGGTGTCCATCTCACCTGTTGCGATATCTGAAGCTGGCCAGGTGCAGAGGAGCTGCCCGCCCCCCCCTCCGCCCCCCCGCTGACAGAGGGACCTGCAGGCCCGCTGGGAGCGAATGGTGCAGCAGGGTGTGGCAGGGCAGGATTTCCTTTCAGTGCTGGCATTTACCATTCAGAGCCCTGGAAAGTGTCAAACAGTCCATGAAAGCTCACTGCTGCTAGAACCCTGCAGTCATTCTTCAAACGAAACCGGGGTATTTGTGATATTGAATGGACCAGAGAAGATGTGTGATATATCTGTGCCTCTTTCATAACCACACGCATGCACAGTAGTGGTAGAGACGGCAATACACCTGGATTGTAGAGGGTCGGTAGGGATGCCTTATGGATTCTAATAAAATGTCTAGTGGCTAGCAAACACACAATTGAAAAAAAAGAAAAAGCTCACTGCTGCTTTAAGCTGGTTTTGAAAAACAAACAAACAAACAAACAAAAATTGAGGGAGAGAGAGATAGAAACATCAATGATGAGAGAGAAGCATTGACAGGCTGCCTCCTCACTCCCCAACTTTTTTTCTGCATAGTCCCTAAACTAGATATACACCCCTAGTCTCTTTTCCTAAATCTGCTCTTAATAGCACTCTTTCCAGCTTTGTGTCTCCTGTTAAACCTAGACCCGAGAACATAGGCTGCCTTCAAATACAACAGTGGAGCCAAAAGGGAGCCCAGGTCTTGAGGTCTGTTGTGAAAGCCCCTCGATGACGCGTCACACAGTCACTTGCGTGGTGGGGTTGACTGAACCTCTGCTGCACAGCAAACCACTCCGGGCGGCAGGGTCCAGGGAGGGCTCACACCTCCCCGCACCTCAGTGCTGGCACACACAGGACAGTGGAAAGAATGGGCCAGGGAGTACTCTGCTTGCTTGTTTGTTTTTTTTGTTTGTTTGTTTGTTTTTTATTAAATTTTTATTGTTCAGATTACATTTGTTCCTCTCCCCCCCCCATAACTCCCCTCCTTCCAGTTCCCGCCCCACCCTCCGCCCTCACTCCCCACCCACTGTCCTCATCCATAGGTGCACGATTTTTGTCCAGTCTCTTCCCGCACCTCCCATTCCCCTTTCCCCCCCAAGAATAGTCAGTCCATTCCCTTTCTATGTCCCTGATTCATTATAATCACCAGTTCATTCTGTACATCAGATTATTTATTCACTTGATTCTTAGATTCACTTGTTGATAGATGCTTGTTTGTTGTTCACAATTTGTATCTTTACCTTTTTCTTCTTCCTCTTCTTAAAGGATACCGTTCAGCATTTCATATAATACTGGTTTAGTGGTGATGAACTCCTTTAGCTTTTCCTTGTCTGTGAAGCTCTTTATCTGACCTTCAATTCTGAATGATAGCTTTGCTGGATAAAGTAATCTTGGTTGTAGGTTCTTGGTATTCAGCACTTTGAATATTTCTTGCCATTCCCTTCTGGCCTGCAAAGTTTCTGTTGAGAAATCAGCTGACAGTCGTATGGGTATTCCCTTGTAGGTAATTGAGTCTCTTTCTCTTGCTGCTTTTAAGATTCTCTCTTTGTCTTTTGCTCTTGGCATTTTAATGATGATGTGTCTTGGTGTGGTCCTCTTTGGATTCCTTTTGTTTGGGGTTCTCTTCGCTTCTTGGACCTGTAAGTCCATTTCTTTCACCAGGTGGGGGAAGTTTTCTGCCATTATTTCTTGAAATAGGTTTTCAAAATCTTGCTGTCTCTCATCTTCTGGCACCCCAATAAGTCTGATATTATTCCGCTTGAAACTGTCCCAGAGGCTCCTTACACTATCTTCACACTTTCGGATTCTTTTTCATTTTGCTTTTCCAGTTGGGTGTTTTTTGTCAAATCTTTGGTTTGATTCTTGTGCTCCTCTGGTCTGCTATTGGGTATAATATTCTTTATTTCAGTCCGTGTATGCTTACTTTCTAATTTCTTTATCGTAGCATCGAGGGTCTCATTAGTTTTCGTGAGGCTCTCCACAAGTTTTTTGCAAGCCCTCAAAATTGCGATTCTTAGCTCCATATCCTCCATTTCTGTCATGTTTTTTTGTCTCCGCATCTTTTATGCTTTCTTGGTGCACCCCCTTGTGGTCTTTGTGCGCAGTCTTGTTCTAGCCAAGCCTTAATTGTTGTAGTTAACACTAGAGGGATTTGACCACCAGGCCGACTGGCTATAGGAATCAGCTGTGTGGAAAACTTCAGTCCTCTGGGGAGGCGCTAGTCCAGCCTTTGCCTGAGTCGATCGGCAAATGGCTCTGCGCAGGGCCTGGGCGGGGCGGGCTCAACAGGGCGGGGGGAGGGAGCAGCTATGGCTGCTCTCAGTCCGTCTCCAGGGGCTCTGCCTCTCTGTCCCCGTAACCGCTGCAAACCTCGGAGGGACCGTAGCCAGACAGTCCCGCTTCTCCCGTTTGAGTCAGGGTCCCTAGAGACTCGCCCGGATCTGCAGCCCAGAGTCTGAGACTCACTCCTGATTGAAAACGGCAACTGCGCCCTCAGCTACCAGCCCGCTTTGCGAGCGCACCGCCGCACCACCGTACCTTTAAATTTTCCACACTGCGCCTCCTCTGAGCCTCGGAATGCTGTTGTTTTTCCTTCTAGTTGAAGAGTCTCTCCTCAGCCAGCCTTCCTGTGGTTCTGGGTGATGTCCGTTCCGTCTTTTAGTTGTATTTTTGAAGTGGTTGTTCGAGGCAGCAAACTCCGGTGTTTACCTATGCCGCCATCTTGGTTTCTCTCTTGCTTGTTTGTTTTTAATGAAAGAATTCCACAATCTCCCCTCAGAGGCTGGACTTAGTGACTCCCTTCCATAGATTAAAGTATAGAAAAAGAAAAATAGTAACTTATTAGAAAAACCTAGAAGACACTACTCTAACCAAATGTTATGCCCTGAATGTGTTCCCCAAAATTTGTATGTTGAAGTCCTATCCCACAGTACTTCAGGATGTACTGTATTTGGAGTTAGGACCTTTAAAGAAGAAATTTGGATTAAATGAGGTCATTAGGGTCCCCCCTAGCCCAGTATGACTGATGCCCTTATAAGAAAAGATCAGGATCCAGGCATGCACACAGGAAGGACCATGTGAAGATAGAGAGAGAAGGTAGCCATCTATGAACCAGGAAGAAAGCCTTAGGAGAAACCAACCCTGCAGCCACATCGATCTTGGACTTCCAGCTTCCAGAATTGTGAGAAAATAAATCCCTGGTGTTTAAGCTCCCACGTCAGTGGTTTTGTTATGGCAGCCCAAGCAGACTAGCATATCAAGTGATCAAGTTTAATATTTCCTGTGATAAGTCACCTTCATATGCTGTGTTAAGAGGGGTACTTTACTTCTGTGGAATTCTTCCTCAAACCCATAACCCCCAGTCTAATCATGAGAAAAACATCAGGCAAAGCAAACTGAGGGACAAAATATCTGACCAGGAGGCCTCAAAACTATCAAGGTCATGAAAAACAAGGGACGTTTGAGAAATGTCCTAGACCAGGGGAGGCTAGGGAGACTTAACGGTTAGAGGCAACGTGTTGTTCTCCTGGATGGGGTTTGGGACACAAAAGGACATTATTAGAAAAACTGCTGAAACCTAAATACAGTCTAGAGCTTTATTCTTTGTTAAGAAACCAGTGTTGGTTTCTTGGTGTTGACAAATGTAATGACAAATGGTAATATAAGATGCTAATACTGTATTAGAGGAAACTGGGTGAGGGATATATGGAAACTATACTATTTTAGCAAATTTTTTATAAATCTTCAATTATTACAAAATTCCAAAATTAAAAGTCTATTAAAAAATAAAGAATCCAGCCCAGCCGGTGTGGCTAAGTGGTTGAGTGTCGACTCATGAACCAGGAGGTTAGGATTCAATTTCCAGTCAGGGCACATGCCCAGGTTGGGAGTTCCATCCCAGTAGGGGTCATGCAGGAGGCAGCCGATCAATGACTCTCTCTCATCACTGATGTTTCTATCCCTCTTCCCCTCTCCTTTCCTCTCTCTGAAATCAATTAAAACATATTTTAAAAATAAAATATAAGAATCCATTTAAGCCCGTTTAAAATTCTTTACACCTATACCAAGGAGTAGAACTGCTGGATCATATAGTAATCCTGTTTCACCTTTTGAGGAACAACCAAACTTTTTCACAATGGCTGCACAATTTTACATTAGCAACTGTATGAAGATTTTAATTTCTCCACATCCTCACCAACACTTGTTGGTTTCTATAATTTTTATTATTGCCATGCTAGCTGATATAAAAGTGGTATCTCGTGCTTTTGATTTGCATTTCTAATGACTAATGATGCTGAGCATCTTTTCATGGCTTTATTAGCCACTTTTGGATCTTCTTTGGAGAAATGTCTCTTCAAATCCTTGACACATTTTGAATTGGGTTGTTTGTCTTGTTGTTACTGAGTTGTAGGAGTTCTTCATATATTCTAAATACTAAGCCCTCATCAGATATGATTTGCAAAAATGTTCCCCCATTCTGTGGGTTGTCTTTCCACTCTCTTGATAGTGATCATTTGATGCACAGAAGTTTTTAGATAGAATAAAGTACACTTTATCTTTTTTTCTTTTGTTGCCTATGCTTCAGTTGTCATAGTTAAGAAACCATTGCTGAATCCAAGGTTATGTAGACTTGCTTCTATGTTTTCTTCTAAAAGTTTCATAGTTTTAGCTTTTACATTTAGATCATTGATCTATTTTGAAATATTTTTGTATATGGTATAAAATAAGGATCCAACTTCATTTTTTTGTAAGTGGATATTGTTTTTTAGCATCATTTATTGAAGAGATTGTTCTTTCCCTATTGAATGACCTTGGTACTCTTGTCAAAAAACAGTTGATTATAGAAGTAGGGTTTATTTCTGGATTCTCAATTCCATTTCATTGGTCTACATGTCTATCCTTATTCAAATGCCACACTGTTTTGATTAATGTAGCTTTGCAGTAAAATTTGAATTCAGAAAGTGTGAGTCCTCCAACTTCCTTATAATTCAATACTAGAGGCCCAGTGCACAAAATTTGTCCACTTGCGGGGGGTGTCCCTCAGCCTGGCAGTTGGGCTCCTTAGCACTGCCGAGGTGGCTGCCGCCACCGCCACTGCACTTGCCAGCCATGAACCCAGCTTCTGGCTGAGTGGGCTTCCCCGTGGGAGCGCACCAACCACCAGGGGACAGTTCCTGCGTTGAGTGTCTGCCCCTGGTGGTCAGTGAATGTCATAGAGACCAGTCATTCAGCCATTTGGTTGATTTGCATATTAACCTTTTATTATATAGGATTGTTTTTACTTTTTGAGAGTCCCTTGAAATTCTATATGAATTTTAGGATGAGTTTCCCATTTCTGCAAAAAATGCCATTAAAATTTTGATGGGGATTGCATTGAATCTATAGATCATTTTGGGTAGCATTACCATGTTAACAATATTAAGTCTTCCAGTCTATAAACATGGGTTATCTTTTCATTTATTTACATCTTTTTTAATTGCTTTTAGCAATGTCTTCTGTTTTTTACACTTCCTTGCATAAACTTATTTCTAAGTGTTTTATTATTTATGATGCTATTATAAATTGAGTTATTTTCTTAATTTTCTTTTTATATTATTCATTACTGATACAAAGACATAACCTTAATTTTTTGTGTTAATTTTGTTATCTTACAACTTTGAAGTTCATAACAGTATTATTCACAGTAACCAAAAAGTGGAAACTATTCAAGTGTTCATCAACAGAAGAACAGATAAACATACAATTGAATATTATTTATCTACTAGAGCAGTGGTTGGCAAACAGCGGCTCGCGAGCCACATGCAGCTCTTTGGCCCCTTGAGTGTGGCTCTTCCACAAAATACCACGTGCAGGCGCGCACGTACAGTGCGATTGAAACTTCGTGGCCCATGCGAAGAAGTCGGTTTTCGGCCTGGGCCAGTCATTGTCATGATTTAATTTTATGGATATTGTAAGGTAAATTGTAAGGATTTTAATTTTATCAATAAATAATATGGTTATTAAGTATGATATCAAGTTTTATTCAAAGTACCCATAGTTTAACTAAAACTTAAAACTTTAAGTAAAGTTTATTAAGTTAATTTTAGGGAATGTTGTGGAGTGAAAGAAGATGTAGTGTCGAGGATTGAGAAAGGTATGTTGAGATGGTTTGGACATATTGAGAGGATGACCGAAAGGAGATAGACGAAACAAGTATACAAGATGAGTGTGGATGGGAAAGTTGGAAGGGGTTGACCTCAGCGAATGTACCTCCATCAGATTGAGGACGTTTTTAGCAAAGGCCAGCTTAGGAGTACCCTAATTAAGTTAATAACAATGTACCTACTTATATAGTTTAAGTTTAAAAAATTTGGCTCTCAAAAGAAATTTCAATCGTTGTACTGTTGATATTTGGCTCTGTTGACTAATGAGTTTGCCGACCACTGTACTAGAGGCCCAGTGTAGGAATACGTGCACCAGTGGGGTCCCTCAGCTTGGCCTGTGGGATCGGGCTGAAACCAGCTCTCCAATATCCCCCGAGGGGTCCCAGATTGCGAGAGGGCAGAGGCCAGGCTGATAGACCCCACCAGTGCATGATCGGGGCCAGGGAGGGACGCGGGAGGTTGGCCAGCCAGGGAGGGACCGCAGGAGGGCTCCAGGGCTTGTCTGGCGGACCCCAGCAGCAAGCTAACCTACCAGTTGGAGCGTCTGCCCCCTGGTGGTCAGTGCACATCATAGTGAGCTGTTGAGCAACCTTAGCATATCATTAGCATATTACGCTTTGATTGGTTTATCAGATGACCGGACACTTAGCATATTAGGCTTTTATTATATAGGATTAAAAATGACATCTTGACACATGGACAAACCTTGAAAATATGCCAAGTGAAACAAGCCAGTTATAAGAGGACAGATATTTTATTATTCCACTTACATGGAATGTCTAGAATAGGCAAATTCATGGAGAAAGAAAGTAGATTAGAAGTTACCAGGGGCTGTGGCGAAGGAAACATGGGGAGTTATTGCTTAATGATTACAGAATTTCTATTGGGGATGATCAAAACTTTGGGAAATAGATAGTAGTGACGGCTGCATGACATTGTGAATGTGATTAATACCACTGAATTGTACACCTGCCAGTGGTTAAATTGACAAGTTTCATGCTGTATATATTTTACCACAATAAGAACAGTTAAAAAATAAGGACTGTGAAGATCACTTGGTCCAACCATGGTTCCAAAACTGAATCTCTTTATGCCACACCAGCAGTCTCTGTCTGCACACTTCCATTGATGTGGAGCTCACCACAAAACAAAACTAAAATAAACTAAAACTAACTAAAACAAAGCATCGTTCTGTAAATGGAATAATTCAGACACACATAAAATTCTGCATTGAAGTGGGGGTCTGCTCAGGCAGGGCACACATCTACGGCTCATACAAGGCGAGACCAGAGCGCAGAAGGACATTCTGCTGGTCTTCCAGCCTGCAGACAGGCCCACTCATCGCGACTCGGCCCGGGTAGCTCAACACCACTGGCGACTGAAGAAGAGCATTTCCAGTTTGCAAATTATGGGCTGTAACCTATTAGTGGCCTGTAAAGTTGATTTAATGTGCCATGACAATTAAAGTCGAGAAGAAGTTAGCATGTGGAGCAAGAGTAAGTACTATATGTAATTAAAAACTTAAAACCTCATTTCCACCTCATTTCCACCCTCCCTTTCCCACAGCAGACAACCAATACTTTTTTTCTTACACAATTTTCAATTTTTTTAATTAAATCTTTATTGTTCAGATTATTACATTAGTTACTCTTTTTTCCCACCATAACTCCCCTCCACCCAGTTCCCACCCCACCCTCCGCCCTCACTCCCCACCCACTGTCCTCATCCATAGGTGCATAATTATTGTCTAATCTCTTCACTCACCCCCACACCCCTTTCCCCCGCCTCAAGAATAGTCAGTCCATTCCCATTCTATGTCCCTGATTCTATTACAATCACCAGTTCATACTGTTCATCAGATTATTTATTCACTTGATTTTTAGATTCACTTGTTGATAGATGTGTATTTGTTGTTCATAATTTGTATCTTTACCTTTTTCTTCTTCTTCCTCTTCTTAAAGGATACCTTTCAGCATTTCATATAATACTGGTTTGGTGGTGATGAACTCCTTTAGCTTTTTCTTATCTGTGAAGCTCTTTATCTGGCCTTCACTTCTGAATGATAGCTTTGCTGGATAAAGTAGTCTTGGTTGTAGGTTCTTGGTATTCATCACTTTGACTATTTCTTGCCACTCCCTTCTGGCCTGCAAAGTTTCTGTTGAGAAATCAGCTGACAGTCGTATGGGTACTCCCTTGTAGGTAACTGATTTTCTTTCTCTTGCTGCTTTTAAGATTCTCTCTTTGTCTTTTGCTCTTGGCATTTTAATTATGATGTGTCTTGGTGTGGTCCTCTTTGGGTTCCTTTTGTTTGGGGTTCTCTGCGCTTCCTGGACTTGTAAGTCTATTCCTTTCACCAGGTAGGGGAAGTTTTCTGTCATTATTTCTTCAAATAGATTTTCAATATCTTGCTCTCTCTCATCTTCTGGCACCCCTATAATTCGGATGTTGGTACGCTTGAAGCCGTCCCAGAGGCTCCTTACACTATCTTCGTATTTTTGGATTCTTTTTTCATTTTGCTTTTCCGGTTGGGTGTTTTTTGCTTCTTCATATTTCAAATCTTTGACTTGATTCTTGCGATCCTCTGGTCTGCTGTTGGGAGTCTGTATAATGTTCTTTATTTCAGTCAGTGTATGCTTAATTTCTAGTTGGTCCTTTATCACAACATCGAGGGTCTCATTAGATTTCTTGAGGATCTCACTACATTTATCGGCGGTCTCACCAGTCTTCTTGAAGATCTCACTACATTTATCGGCAGTCTCACCCGTCTTTTCGAGGGCCTTATTAAATTTATCGGCGGCTTCTAGACAGTTCTTTAAAGACCTTAAAAGTGTGATTTTGAACTCTATATCCAAGAGTTTGCTTTCCTCCAATTCTGTCGTTTGTGTCCTGTTTCTTTGTCTCGGCATTTTTTATGCTTCGCTGTGTCGATAGAGTGCCTTTCTGTACTAAGTGTCCCAATTACCTGAGGTAGACACTCTTGGTGCACCCCCTTGTGGGCTTTGTGCACAGTCTTGTTGTAGTTAAGCCTTGATTGTTGTAGTTATCACTGTGAGGAATTGACCTCCAGGCCAATTGGCTGTGAGAATCAGCTGTGTCTGCAGTGGGAGAACTTCTGTGCTGGAGACACCCCTCTGGGGCTAGACTTGCTTCGATGGGGCTTTGGTGCTCACTGAGTCTGCCCCCTGAGTGTGTCTTTTATGGTTCCACGGAGCTGCAAACTGGATGGTCCCACTCTGACCTCTGGGCTTCCTGGCTCCTGGATCTCTAGGGAGGTGCTAATCTAGCCTTTGCCTGAGGCTATCCAGCAAAAGCCTCCCTGCAGGGCTTGGGCGGGGCGGGTCCCACGGGATCAACAGGGCGGGGTTAGCAATTATGGCTGCTCTCAGTCTTGCCCTCAGAGGCTCTGCTTCTCAGTGTCCCAGTAATCTCTGCAAGCCCCACGGAGAGAAAGCTGCCCTAGGGTTCTGAGCGATGCCAGACAGTCCCGCTTCTCCTGTATGAGTGTGGGTCCCTAGAGACTCGCCCGGAACTGGAGCTCAGAGCCTGAGACTCCCTCCCAGTTGAAAACGACAACCGCGCCCTTAGCAGCCAGCCCGCTCCGCATGCACCTCCGAACCTTAGTATTTTACTTCAGCACTGTGCCTCCTCTGAGCCTCGGTATGCTTTTCTCTTTCCTCCTAGTTGTAGAACTTCCACTCAGCCAGTCTTCCTGTGGTTCTGGATGATGTCCATTCCGTCTTTTAGTTGTATTTTTGAAGTGGTTGTTCAAGGCAGCAAACTCCGGTGTTTACCTATGCCGCCATCTTGGTTTCTCCAATTTTTTTAAGTATATAATAAAATAACATAAGCAACAAGAAGCATTTTATCCTTCCTTTTTCACAAAAGAAGGCATACTCTAACACTATTCTGCACTTTTCATCTTTTACTGAATCCAGTTCAGGAATCTTTTTATATCAGTACATAAAAGAGTTTCCTCATTTTTTGTTATAGCTACATAACATTGCATTGTACAGATGTATCATAATTTTGTGATCATTCCTGTTTGGACACTTAGGTTATTTCCAATGTTTTGGAAATAGTGCTGCAATTAATAATTTTATAGATACATCATTTGTACATGGTGAAGTATATTTGTAGAATACATATTCTGAAGTGAAATTGTGGGCCAAAAGGCATATACATTTGTAATTTTTTTCAGTTTTCATAAAGGTCTATTGGTGAGTAGTGTATTCAACAGTTAAATACATTAAGTGATGTGTAAGTGGCTGCAGGACAGTGCATTGGTAACTGGATACGTAACCAACTACAAACCAGAGAAGAAGTAACTGTCTAAATATTTAAAATACAGCTCTTATTTAGATCATCCTTTGTTTTGATCACCTTCTTGGCGGGGGTGGGGGAGGGCTGCTGGTCACACTGGAAATACATTAAGGCCAAATCTTCTGATATTCATTCCCAGAGGTTTCTTTCAGCTGGATTAAGTCTCCAACTCCAGGGCAAGCCTAAGTTAGTGGCCTCCACACGAATGCTCTTCCCACCTACCAGAGCAGGCAGTACAAGCCTCACACCAGGCCTCAGGTCTGAGTGTAGCCCACTCCAATTAAACTAGCATTGTTGACATTTGCAGAAATGGAAGCAGTGGGATCCAACGGATATTTCACTGCAATGCCAAAGCGAGTGCAGTTGGTACCTGAAGTCCACGCAAGGTTTACTGAAGTGTCAAGATCTTCATATACTTTCTGATAAATTGAGCCTCCAAATTCTCCCATCATTGACATCAGTGTGCAGCTGGAAGCCCCCAGTCCTGAAGCCCACCGCAAAGCGAGTCCTTGTCAGCTTTGATCTGGCACTGTCAAGGGTCATCTGGTACCCAGCAAGCCAGCCCTCACAACCAGAGACAGATGAACCATGGATCGCAGGTCCAGCACAATCAAAGTCAACATCACATCCAAGGTTTACACACTCCCTCTTGTGAGAAGACTTGATTTTACCACTTTTCTTTCCCGGGCTTGGTGAAGAGGTGGTATTAAATGTCAGTTTCAAGCTGTGACAAATCTAGTCTTCAATTGAGATTTCTGTTCCCAGTGTCGTCAGTGTTCCATTCCCTGTGAAAGGAGGCCACATTCACACCATTTATGTTAGGTCTCCAAGGTCCCAGTAACTTTACCAGTGTCTGTATGAGATGAACCAGGTGTTGAGAATTCCATGTCACTGTATAACTTTGTTTTACACCCAGTTTCATCAACCCAAAACCAAATTTGTTTTTGAAAAGATTTCTAGCATGTGCAGCTCTATGTGCTGGTGGCCATGGCAAGGCCGTGGGGAGGTGATAGGGGCTGGCTGGGGGCCAGGGGGTGGGCTGCAGGGCAAAGAGAAGGAGACACCATTCCGCCACCTGTCTTCCTCCCTCCAGGAACTCCCATTGGTGACTTTTATAAATATTTCCAAATTGCTCTCTGTAGACAGCTGCAGCAGTATACTCCCACCAGCACCTCTGGGGTCCCTTCTCCATGTCCTTCGTCAATGGAATGTTACCAGACTTTTGCAATCTGAGAAGTGAAAAATAGTATCAATATGATTTTTAATTTGCTTTTATCTCATTTATTTTAGGGTGAATATCTTTTCATGGATCTTAGATCCATTAATGGTTTCTTTTCTGTGAATTGCCATATCCTTTGCCCATTTTTCCATTACGCTTCTTACTGATTTCTAGGGGCTCTATATTAATTAGGGAGAGATCAGCCCTTGGTCTATGATAGGAGCGGAAAACATTTTTTAAAATTTCCTGTTCAGCCCTGACCGGTTTGGCTCAGTAGATAGAGCGTCGGCCTGCGGACTCAAGGGTCCCGGGTTCGATTCCAGTCAAGGGCATGTACCTTGGTTGCAGGTACATCCCCGGTGGGGGGTATGTAGGAGGTAGCTGATCGATGTTTCTCTCTCATCGATGTTTCTAACTCTCTATCCCTCTCCCTTCCTGTCTGTAAAAAATCAATAAAATATATTTAAAAAATAAAATAAAATAAAATAAAATTTCCTGTTCATTTATCTTTTGGTGTTGTTAAGCTGTGTTGTCTTTACCATGCATGCTTTTTTTTAAGTGTTTGTTTTTATGTAGTCAAATTTGTCAGGCTTCCATGGCTTTTCAATCTTTGCTGTGAAGTCGTTTTCCCTCCATACTATCAAAGAATTCTTGGGGGGTTTTTTTTGTGTTTCTTCTTCACTCTTTTGGGGGTTCACATAAAGTTATGCCATTTATAGCAGGCTATGACTTTTGACACTTAATAAATTCTGCACATCTTCCATGTGAGAGCTAAAGATCCACTTCAACTGTATTAATAGCTGCATAGTGTGCCGTGGCACATTATTCATTATCCATTATTAACCCTTTGAGTGCCAACCAATATCCTAGGAACTATGGTAAAATTGCCAAGGCATTTTTGCTGATTTTACAGCAGTTTAGGAAAAAAATTATGAATCGCAAGTAAATGAAGTTACATATTCAAAAACTTAAGGAAACCTTTACTACATTTGTTTTCATCTTTGACATATATTGATTGCTGATCCTATCTAATAATAGACAAACATGGTAATTGACCATAACTTTGCTACGCCTCCCATTGGCTAATCAGCGCAATATGCAAATTAACCGCCAACAAAGATGGCGGCTAATTTGCATACTGCAGGCAGGGCGGGACAGCGCAGCCGCCAGCGCGAGAGCCGCCATCCAGGCCCCGTGTGTGACCCCAGAAGCCGCCCAGAAGCCGGTGATTGGGGGGAGATGGGGGTCCCCTGCCCAGGCCTGACGCCTCTGGAGGAGGCGTCAGGCCTGGGCAAGGGGCCGATCGGGCGATTGGAGGGTGATGGGGGTCAATGCCTCTGGCGGAGGTGTCAGGCTTGGGCCGGGGGTCAAAGCCGGCGATTGGTGTGAACTACAGAGGAAACGCCTTTTCTGACTGTTCATTGGCTAAGCTCCCTGTATGCCACTGGTAATATTCTTAGTAACTTGGGTAATAAGAATCCAAAAAGGTGATCTAGGGTTTTTCACCACACTCCCGGCAAAAAAAAACAAAGGTGCGCTGCTGGAGGGCTAAGAAATGTCATATCCTGCCCTAGCCGGTTTGGCTCAGTGGATAATGCCTTGGCCTGCCGACCGCAGGGTCTGGGTTCAATTCTGACCAAGGGCATGTACCTAGGTTGCAGGTTCCTCCCTGGCCGGGGCCCAGGTCAGGGCTCATGCAGGAGGCAACCAATCAAAGTGTTCCTCTCACTTTGATGTTTCTCTCTGTCTTTCCCTTTCTCTTCCACAGTCTCTAAAAATCAATGGAAACATATCCTCAGGTGAGGATAAAAAAATAATAAAGAAATTATTATTATATAAAAGACACATCTTGAAAATGCCTAAAGAAAGTTGTCATGTTTTCATGGTGAAGGGACTGGAGTCCGTGTTGATGAAAACACCTTGGTGGCTGCGGTGACTGGCAGTGGCTGCAGCAGCGGGGTGATGGGGCTGGTGCTTTCCCCTGATCAGCCCGGTCGACTCCCACAAAGGGAGGCCAGATTGTGGCTTAGGCCTGCTCCCCAAGGGGAGCAGGGAGTGGGCCTAAGCGGTCACTAGGACATCCCCTGAGGGCTCCCAGTATGTGAGAGGGGGCAGGCTGGGCTGAGGGACACCCCCCCATGCACGAATTTCATGCACCAGGCCCCTAGTACACTGCTGGTGGGAATGCAGACTGGTGCAGCCATTATGGAAAACAGTATGGAGTTTCCTCAAAAAATTAAAAATGGAACTCCCATTTGACCCAGTGATCCCACTTCTAGGAATATATCCTAAGAAACCCGAAATACCAATCAGAAAGAATGTATGCACCACTATGTTCATAGCAGCACAATTTACAATAAATAGCTAAGATCTGGAAACAGCCGAAGTGCCCATCAGCAGATGAGTGGATAAAAAAGCTGTGGGACATTTACACCGTGGAATACTGTGCAGCAGTAAAAAGAAGGCTCTCTTACCCTGTGAGACAGCATGGAGGGACCTGGAGAGTATCATGCTAAGTGAAATAAGTCAGTCAGAGGAGGAAAAGTTATCACATAATCTCACTCTTATGTAGAATCTAAGTAACAAAATAAACTGATGAACAAAGTGGACCCAGAGACATGGAAACATGGAACAGAGTGTGGAATCTCAGCAGGAAGACAGAAGAGGGTGGGTGGGTAGGAGGTAATCAACCAAAGACCTTGTATGCATATAAGCATGGCCCATGGACACAGACAATGGGGCGGTGAGGGCCTGGGGCGGGAGGTGGGGGTGGGCTCAAGGGGGTCAATGGGGGAGAAATGGGGACATATGTAATACTTTCAACAATAAAAAATTATAAAAAAACATATTCCAACCCAAAGCATTTTTAAAGCATTCATGATAGTTCAGAGACCTTTTTAAACTATTTAGGCTAGGGCTCCATGGTTTCCACTGTCCGTATTTCATCACCATCCCAGGCTAAGACCAAAGTGCTCATATAAGACAGAGCTAAGTTAGTTCTGAGGTTCTGACTTTATTTTTATAACAAGAGCCTTCTACATGTTAGGCATAGCTCCTGCTTACCCCTCACAACACACCTATGAGGCATACATTCTAATCTCCATTTTACAGAGGCGAAAGCTGAGCACCTGTAAACAATAATAGGAATGGAGTCACTTTAAAATTGAGCAGGAGCTGACTTCGCAGAGGAACTGCTTTGCATGTCTTATGCCTCAAACCTTAGAATATTAAAACAGGGCAAAATAATCTTTGGACTGGGCCGCAGCAACCTTGTTTCCAAAAAAACTGTTTGCAGAGATAATAAGAAATCAGTTATTTGACTACTGGACTAATGACTATTGAACTGGAAGTGTAGAACTAACATTACTATGTTAGTTTATCTGCACTGAAATGCCTTTCTTCTATTGGTGTAATTGTCCCCCTTCCCTTTCTCATAAATGCCCATGCCTTTTCCTCCTACTGGAAACATTATTTGAGCTTCTGTCTGAACCAGCATGTCCCAAATGGCTATTCTTTGAACTCAAATAAATACTTTTTGCCTCTCACTTTGAAAGGTGTTTTAAGTTTTAGGTTAACACACCTACTGTGTGCCAGGTCCTAGTCTGAGTTATGAGTTATCATGCATTGGAGCAAGGGCTGAGTTGTCTGGCCCAGATTATACCACCCAAAAACAGGGTTCTGTTTAGCAGTATGATTTCCTACCTCTTCATTGCTGCTTTTCACGCCTCACAAATCCACGTGCCAATGTTCAGAGAATGGTGGGCTATCAGGAACAAATCTGGAGTTGTCTACAGTGCTATATCCAGATTGCTCAAAGTCCTTCAAAGTCAGCCCCACATCTAATGTTTGTGCTGGTGACCACTGTCTGGAGGGTTTGCCTCTCCTCACCCACTGGACAGAGATTTCAAACAGTAAACCCCTGGGCAGGTTCACTGTGAAATGAGGGAAGGGTGCAGAAGTATTGTTTTGGTAAACAGCAGGGAAAGTGAACTTAGAAACTACTGAATGGGTAGACATTTTTCTGTTGTAATAAAACAGACTGATAGTTTAATAGGAAAACAAGAATTTCGTTCCATAGACAAACCTAAAATGTAAAGGAATCACATATAACTATCCTGTGAACATCCTTAGTAGAGAAAAACAACTAAATACATCTCGTTCAGAATAGGTTGGAGACCTGAATTTTCAAGTTTACACTTGCAGAGTAATCAGTTTTATTGATCAACTGCCATATCTCTAAGTTACTGGCATTTGTGGATAAAAAAGACCAGAATCGCACTAGCCTGGTTGGCTCAGTGGATAGAGCATCGGCCTGCGGACAGAAGGGTCCCTGGATGGATTCCAGTCAAGGACACATGCATGGGTTGCAGGCTCGATCCCTAGTAGGGGGCATGCAGGAGGCAGCCGATCAATGATCCTCTCTCATCATTGATGTTTCTATCTCTCTCTCCCTCTTCCTTCCTCTCTGAAATCAATAAAAATATATTTAAGGGAAAAAAAAAGAATAGAATCAACTCTAGTCTGGAACAGCCCGGTCACCTCCCACAAAGGGAGGCCAGATTGCGGCTTAGGCCCGCTCCCCAAGGGGAGCAGGGAGCGGGCCTAAGCGGTCACTAGGACATCCCCTGAGGGCTCCCAGTATGTGAGAGGGGGCAGGCTGGGCTGAGGGACACCCTCCCCGTCCATGCACGAATTTCGTGCACCGGGCCCCTAGTTGTATTATAAAATACTAGTAGAAAAAAAAATTTGAACAAAACATATAATGTTAAAATAGAGGGACACCCTTCTCCAATATCTTCCACAAAATCGTCATCTTCACAGCAAGAGTTGACATATTTAGCAATATCATCATCCCTAATAAAAGCAGACTTAGAACTGGACGCCATTTTGAAGCTTTAGGGCTACAAAATCTGAGTAAACTTCATAAAATCGTAGTACCTGTAAAAAATTAGGCAGATAAATGCCAGTGGTCAATTTTAGAACTATAAACATTCAGCATCATAAGTAATCTGCACTTAGGTGCCATCTGTCAATAAAGAGTGAACTACCAGCACCTAATAGTGACACTGCAGGAGGAGCGCGATATCGCTCCCGGCACTCTAGGGGTTAATGGGCTTTCAAGTGAGTCCCAGTTGTATTAAAAGCAAATCTGGCAACGGTCCTAATGAGCTGTGAGGCTGGGACGTGCCAGAGGTGCGCTGCCAGGGGAGCAGGCTTCCATGTACTTTTTTTTTTTTTTAATGATTTATTTTTGTTTTTATTTTTGTTTTTTTTTTTTTTTATTTTTCGCTAAAAGTATTACAAAGGGTATTACATAAGTGTCCTTTTTTCCCCCCTGCCCTTGACAGGCCCCTGCCCTCCCTTACCCCCCAGTGTCTTATGTCCATTAGTTATGGTTATATGGATGCATACAAGTCCTTCGGTTGATCTCATGTACTTGTTTTGGTTTGTTTCCTCACTGGCAGGGCCCCCTAGTGGCTCAAGCACAAGAAGGAAGTTCAGGCCTTGAAATTTGCCGGTTCAACTCCCTCATTTGACGCAGGGGGAAACTGAGACTCCTAGAAGGCTGGCTGCTTGTCCCAGCTCTCCAAGCACACGAAGCCCAGAACCCAGGGCTCTCAGCCCCTGGTCTGCATCTATACCAGTGCCCAGCTGTTTCTTACACTGTGTGATCTCACGCTCCCCAACATGTTTAGCAAGTTACAGTGTCTCAAAAGGCTGACCAAATAAATCTTGCATTCACTTAGGGAAACAGTCACTCCGGTTATCATCAGTCAAGTGAAAGAGAGTACTGGACTGCTGCAAGTTCATCTCTTCTTTCTCCTTTCTGGTTTTCGTATCCTTGGTGGGAAAAGCAACCTCCCTTGTGGGTGCCTCTTCCCCTACGCCCCCACCAGCAGGGACCACCTGTGCTGGGGTGGGAGAGAGCCATGGGATTGGCAAGATGGCAGTCCTCAAACTCAAGGCAGCCAAGATGAAGGAAGGCATGTCTGTGCTGCTCTAGCGTTTCTCAATCAGGCCCTGAGGGACAGCCAGCTGGTAAAGGGGCTCTGGGGACTCCCCTGGAGCTGTTTGCATTGACAAGCACATTGCTTTCACTAAGACTGTTTATTTCAAGGGTGTGTCCTGCTTCACTAACAAGTTGTTGACTTCTTTTGTACAAAAACTTCTTTGCAGACTTTCGGGTCAGCACGTTGCTGTGTGTCAGTCTGCTTCTCTGTCACTGGAGGCGGACCTGAAACAGGGCCCCTCAGTGCTCTGTGACCTGCAGGTTCCTGACTTCACACAGCAAAGTATTCAAAAGCAAGTCTGTACAAAAGCAAACGCAGTTTTATTTAGGTTGAGAGAAAGAGGCCAGAATGAGGGCTCGTAGGGACAGAATCAGGGAGTAAGCCCAGGACAAACTGCTGCCACCCACTGCTCCCCTGGTGGGGGTGCCGCTGTGAAAGAAGCAAAAATTCATCCCAGTGGACACAGGTGAACTCACCAGTGAGCTGCGTGCCGCAGCCAGTCAGTCCTTGGGATTTTATGTGTTTTCAGGGATGGGCTGTTCTTAAACTTTGTGGTGCCCAATTCTCTCTACCTTCTGGTTGGGAGGCGATCTTGTTCAAATATGGTCTGTTCTGAAGTGTCATTGCATTCACCTTCCCCAGTTCTCTTTCTACTTGTGGGGTCAATTTTCCTCCAACTTGGATTGACCTGGTTTTAGCTAGCTCTCGCTGTCATAAACAGGAACTGCCTGTCATAAACGGTTTCCCTTGGATCATGTGTGGAGGTGGGGCTCTGGGAGAGGACCAGCAGCTTATCAGCCAGTGAGGTCCATTCCTACTTCCTCGTTCCACTTGTCAGGAACTTTCCCCAGATTCTTTCTATCCTGCTTTATCTCCACTCTCCAAACCACCAGGCAGTTAGAATCTTTATTATTAAAATTCACTAATTATTCTCTTGTAATGGCAGTGTTTATTCCAATCTCTTGCATGGCCATTGTTCTCGTACCTCTGATGAAATCCAAGATCCCTATTAGCAGGATTTGCCCTGAATTACCTTTCATTAAACCTCTTCCTGGAGTTCTGTCCTATTCACCTTGCCTTATTTACACAGTACAATCTCACTCTCCTTAGAAGAGAGCTCAGATCCTAGGGTGCTTTTCCATCAAATAAAGATAAATATTTGCATTTTATATGTTTGGTTCTAGGTCCTGTTAATTCCCTGCTCTGCTGATTCTCACAACAGCCTGAGAAGATGTCATTCCCACAGCTAAAGGGGAAGGCTTGGATTTTAAAGTTGCACATGGGTATAACTTGCCACTACACAGGGCAAGTTATACCCATGAATTCTCTTGTAAGAAAAGTAGAGGCCCTATGCACAAAATTCGTGTGGGGATGGGTGGGCCCCTCAGCCTGGCCTGCGCCCTCTTGCAATCTGGGATCCCTCAAGGGATGTCTGACCCCTCACTACTAACCACCCACCTGCTCCCTCCTTACCACTTGGCTCGCTGCTCCTTAGTGCTGCTGTGGAGGCAGGAGAGGCTCCCGCCACTGCCGCTGCACTCGCCAGCCACGAGCCTGGCTTCTGGCTGAGCGGCGCTCCCGCTGTGGGAGTGCACTGATCACCAGGGGGAAGTTCCTGCATTGAGCATCTACCCACTGATGGTCAGTGCACGTAATAGTGACCCGTCATTCTGGTCATCCGGTCGTTCCACCGTAATGGTCACTGGGCTTTTATATATATAAACCAGAGGCCTGTTGCACGAAGATTCGTGCAATAGGCCTTCCTTCCCCTGGCTGCCGGCACTGGTTTTCCTCTGGCACCCAGGACCCAGGCCTTTGGTCCAGCCACAGCAGAGAAGCCAAGCCTCTTCAGTCTTCAGTTTTCAGTCTTCACTCCAGCCAGAGCCTTCAGTCTTCACTCTGTGCCTGCATATGCAAATTAACCGCCATCTTTGTTGGGTTAATTTGCATAGTCATCCTGATTGGCTGGTGGGCGTAGCAGTGACACCACATTGCATGTTTCTCTTTTATTAGTGTAGATTAGTATTTCCAGAAAGAAACCACACCTCTTTCTTCCTTCCCTTCCCATGCCCTTTTCTGAAGCCTAGAACTTTGTTCTGCCAGCATGCAAACTGGCTAACAACGGGTTCAAGGATGATCACAGCTGAGATGTGGCTTGACTCAGAGCACTCTGGGAATTTGCCACAGAGCTGACATCAAAGAATCCCCATCTCTCAACTCCAAGGTAGGAGGTGGACCTCCCAGGGCACCAAATGAGGCCTTACAGCAGGCTAGGCATGCCTAGAAATTCAGTCCAAGATGTAACTAACTTTGCCAACTAACAAAAGGCCCTATTTCTGCAAGTCTGCACCTCCTGGGGAATCTTTGCCTATACCTCCACTGACCCTCCTCCCACCAAAAGACAAGAAAATTCTCCTCCTTGTCTAAGACAAAAATAAACAAGTAAGAATATGGATTCTATTCAGGGCATTGCAATAGGGAGAGTGTGGATGAAAAGGGGCCACATGCTAACCTGACAAGCTCAGGGGAGGCCTGCGTGGCAGCCTTGCAAACTCAGAGACCTAAAGTAACACAAAGAATGGTCTGAAATGAAAACTTTCTAAACTAAAAAGCAGTTTATGGTGGGTAGTCATGTCCTAGGCCGGTATCTTCCCTGACAAGGTCGATCTTTACCTTAACTGAGCCCATCTATCGTCCTTTTGCATCTACCATAACATATACTAATAGTTGGAATGTCAACGTGATTTTCCTTTTCCCGGACCCCTCAAAGCACAGGCACCGCTCCGCGGAGATCACAAACCCCCTCATGGTTAGTGAGTTCATTGCTGGCTGTTAACTATCCTGCACCCACCTGTGTAAAGGAAGTATGTCTATCATTTTTTATCCAATCCCAGAGGTTCCCCTGCTTTGCCTCCCCGCCCCCCGAATTTTTCACCAATGGATTTCATGTAACCCACTTACTCTTTTGACTATCGATATATATAAAAGCCTAAATGACCGTTCGACCTGTAGCTATGACGTGCACTGACCACCAGGGGGCAGATGCTCAATGCACAGGCATAGAAACATGGAGCAGACTGATGAATCTCAGAAGGAAGAGGAAAGGGGGGAGAGCAGGAAGACATTAACCAAAGATCTTATATGCATACTAGAGGCCTGGTGCATGGATTCGTGTACCAGTGGGGTCCCTTGGCCTGGCCTGTGAGGATTGGGCCAAAGCTGGCAGTCCAACATCCCCCGAGGGGTCCCAGATTGCAAGAGGGCGCAGGCCAGGCCGAGGGACCCCACCAGTGCACGAATCCGTGCACTGGGGCTCTAGTAATGTATAAACAAGGTGCAAAGCTGCCATGCTTGCATTTTCTCAATCCGTTGTCAACAGTTTGGCTCAAATAAAATCACAAAAATTCTTCAATGGTTTGAATGTTTCCTAGTTAACACCAGACAGGCAGATCAGAGCATCTGGGCAGGGTGGCTTTCCTTAAGACTGCCACGGGAGGAAGGGGGGGTGGTTTGTGGTTGGGACTGTGTTGCAATCGGAACTTTCAGCCAGGTGAGCAGAAATGTCTATCTCTGTCTAGCTAGTTTCAGGGGAGCAAGAAGTTCTAATCTCAGCTAATCATTCAGAAGGCAGAGGCCAAGAAGTGTGTGCGGAGGGGGGGGGGGGGGGGAA
>NW_005871428.1:1030992-1063925 GCF_000147115.1 Myotis lucifugus | reverse complement strand
TAAAGCCAGCGCTCCTGCCTGTTTAGTCCTACCGCCGGCCGGCGGCCCTCTTGGCGGGTGCGTAGGCCGAGTCCTGCTCTCCGCACCCTCCGGCCCCCGGGCGGGCGGGAACCTCCGCGCCCCGGACCGCGCCATCGGGGTGGGGGGGTCACTCCACCGGGAAGGAGGTGACGGGGCGGCGCGGGCGCGGACACTCCCGCCGGGGGCCGCCTGCCATGGACCCGGATTATTACCGCGGCGACCAGTCAGGTGGGGCCGGGCCTGGCCGGGCGGGGGCGCGGGAGGAGGGAGAGCTGTCTTCCGGGTCCGCGAAGGTTTGGGGGAGAGGGGAGCCCCTTCCGTGGACAGAGTCAGGGTTCGCTGAGCGGGGCCCGGGGGCGCGGGGCCGGCTCCGAGTGGAGGGCTCCTGAGCACCCGGTGGCGGGCGGGCCGGGCTTCCCCGCAGCCCTGGGCTCCAGGCCGGGAAGCCGAGGCCCTGGTCTGAGTGTCTGGGAGTCCCGTTTCCCGCATCTTCTCCGGGGTCCTCCCCGCGGTGCCGGCCGGGGCGCCGGACCTGGGGGGAAACGCGACGTGGGCTGGGCCTTTGTGCCGGTCCCGTGGGCTGTCCCCTGTCCCAGCGCCTCAGTAATTCCCGGCCTGACCGAACCGCCTTCCTGTTCTGAGTTGGGAGAATAGTTAAGACGACAAACGCTTTGCTAAGCATGCACTGCTGCTTTTCTGTAAATGTTTTCAAAATAGTTTTTCAGCTCATTTGTGGTTTCACACTGTTGCTTAGGTAAGCAGTTGTATGTAATACCTGTATAGAGATGAAGCGCTGAAAGGCATGCAGAATCGCAGTTCCCTAGCCTTACATCCTTTTTTTTGGCGTTGGTCTCCTGGTTCCCGCTCTCCTGTTGCTCCATTTGTAGGCGTTTGTGTGGCCTCCTCTTGCGGGAGGACAGGGCTGCATCCTGAGCGCCCTCTTCTCCCCCTGCCCTCACTGCTCAGTGTTAAATTTCCAAATTACCGGTTTTATTATGACGACATATTCTTTACTCTTTGGCTGAGTAGCTTTTTATATGATAGTGATTCCACTCTTATGCAACTTTTTTGTTTTCCTGTAGGTGACTGCTTCATTTAAAAAGATTCATTTTTATTTTTACTAAACTTCCAACCAAGTCTTCCCATATCCTGCAACAGCCCTAAATTCCTCTCCATACACTTTTAATTTATGTTTTTAAAGCATTGGTTAAAGGGAGGTAGCAGCTCATTGACACCATTTTGTGATCGCATAGTACATGTTTCTTTAAGGAGATCCCCTGTGAGCTCATCCTAAGCACATGCTGGGCACCAGGCACCAGGCAGTGCAGGGCGCCAGCACTCCCCAGGGAACCCACATCCCTGCTGTGGTGGCGCTGGCATTCAGGTGAGGGAAGAGCCACGTTAAACCCATGACATGACAAATCCTGCAGCCCATTAGGAGGTGGTAAGTAAGTGCTGTGATCACAATAGACTCAGTGATCAAGGAAGTTGAAATAGTTACAGAGCACACTGTTACTTAGAGGTTGTTGACTTGGTCCTTAGTTAAGTTTCTTAAGCTTCACATTCTTTTTATGGTGTATTTTTTTCTGCCGTCTATGTCACAGTCCATGGGATGATTGTTGTTATTTCTATGAGTGTGATACCGTTGTCTTGTTTACAACATTAGCATCATTAGTTATGCTTCATCAGTGGTCACCTTTCCTCGTATGTTATTCTTGATTCGTGTTCATTACACCTGTAGATGTCATCCATCTCACACCTGAAGTGGTTTTGTTTTATTTTTAAGCAGATGATGGTGGCGCTACCCCAGTGCAGGATGAACGGGACTCAGGGTCAGACGTTGAGGAGGATGTAAATGAGCAGCACTCTGGATCAGACACGGGAAGTGTAGACCGGCACTCAGAGGTATTGGCGACACGGCGTCTGGGGAGCTTTTCCCTCGCATTCTGTGAGACCTGTCTTATGTTGGAGTTGTAGAGACCCTGTCACCAGGTTTAGGCTTCAAACCCTGGGGTACAGAATTGTAAGTTTATAGAGAACTGCTTTAACAATAAGTAGGGATAGTCTGTTATTTACAAAATCACAGGGAATTAACTTCTGATTGGATCCCATTTCAGATATTAGGCAGTTCTTGGCAGTTCTTGGTTGAGAAAATAGGCCAGGCTTTTGATATTTGACTATGCTTCCGCATTCCCAAAATGATGTCTTACTGGAGCAGTGACCATTTGCAAACTGAAGATATTCCTATTGAAATCGAAAGTTTGAGGGCTATCACCTTGCAAAAATTATATCAGAATTTGGCTTTGAGCTGTTCCAATGTATGAAATAACAAAGCACATGTCATTTAAAAAGCTGTTGTTGCTTAGTAATACAGAGTTGTACTGGATTTTGTGTATGGCATTTCAACATATTTGGCCTATTACATATTTTTTCTCTTTAGTTAGTGCTAATTTAATTTCTTTCAACAGTATTCTGTAGTATTGAGAGTAAAAGTTTTTTGTTAACTCATTCCTAACTTTTATTATTTTTTTACTTATTGATTGATTTGAAGAGAGACATCTCATTGTTGTTCCACTTGTTTATGCATTCATTGGTTGATTCTTGTATGTGCCCTGACTGGGGCTTGAACCCATAACCTTGGCATATTGGGATGATGTTCTAAGCAACTGAGCTACCGGGCCCGGGCCAGACATATTTTTTAAACTGTTTAATTTGCTTCCCTGGTTGTATCATCTGTATTGCACAATGTTAACAAAATAAAGTTGGGATACTTTTCAATAAGTCAGCTATGAGTTTTGGTAAACACAAACTGAAACAAACACATAGGAATGATAAAGATGGCCACATTTTCTTTTAAGAACTGGTATTCCATGTATTTTGCTTGATTATGCATGTGCAGAAAATTGTCCAGTTTTTTTTAAGTGGTAGGTATAATTGTTAGAGATCGTATTATTGACTCTGTTCTTTGATATGTCATTAGTATATTCATATATTCAATAAATATTTATTCAGCACCTGTTGTGTCTGGCTCTTTTGACATATCAGTGACTAAATGAGGTCCCACTTTTTAAAATTATATAGTTGGTTGGAAGATGATAAACACTATAGAGAAAGGTAGAACAGGGTGAAGGATGCCAGGAGGAAGGGCAGGTTTTGGTGTTAAATAGGGAGGTACAGGAGGCCTTATTAAGAAAGTGACGTTTGAATCAAGACCTGAAGGAGGGTGAGGGAAGAGCCACTTGGCCATGTGGGGGAATAACATCCCTAAGATGGGACTGTGTTTGATGTCTTCAAGGAATCCCCTGGAGCTAGTGTGGCTAGTGTGGAGTCAGGAAGCAGGTGTGATCAGAAAGCTAAATGGACTGGGAGAAAGGCTTATCTTTTAGTTATTTTGATATTACTCATTTTTTTTGTATACCCTTAAACACTTACACTAAATTCTAATTAATGTGTTATTTGATAGGTAGAAATTACTTGATAATGTGAATATTGTTGTAGTATATTTAGTATGTAATATCAGAAGTTTCTTTGGCAAACAGTAGCAGGAGCTCCACGGTGGCCTCATGATTCAGTTATAACCATCAAAAGGCTTACCTTTTAGAACCTTAAACTACTAGTTTGTAATGAGATGGATTCTAAATAATAAATGTGCATGTTGTCAGAATTTGGAAATTTTAAATACTTAAAGAGAAAATTAAAATTACCATACTCCTATTACAGAAATGACTGTTAACTTTTTTATATTATTTCTCTTGCATTTTTTATTCTCCCTCATGTATATAATAGGTGTATTTGTTTTAACTTACTTAAGATTTTATTATGTATTGTATCTATATATTTTTGTCTTCTCTTCTGATTATACCTAAGTATTTCCCCATGTCATTAAATGTTCTCACTAGCATAATTTTTAATAATATGATGTACCATTACTTATTCAATAATTTTCTAATTTTTTTTTTACATTTAGACTATTTAGTCGTTATAAGTGGAGCTGCTATGAACATTTTTGAACATAAACATTTGTCCTTTTCTAAAAAAAAAATTTTTTTTGTTACTTATAAATCTGCCAGGAGAGTTACCAGAATAAAGAGGCTAAGATATTTTAAAGCTTTTCTTAGATATTTCCCTCCAGAAGCGTTATCCTAATTCGCTGTACTACTAGTTAGTATGCGAGTGCCAATTGTACTCTTAAGTGTTGAGTTCTGGATTAATGTTCTTTTGCCTGTTTAAAATGGCTTCTAAAGAGAGATTGTGGATTGTTTTTTAGAAGCTAATAGGATGTTAAAAGAGTACAGTTATATTAAAGTGAACAGTGCAGATTACAGGGCCCAAACCTAAAAGATGTGTATTATTTCCTATTGGTGTCTTAGAGTGTGACACAAATTTTGTGGCTTCAACAACAAATATTTGCCTGTGACTGGGTGTGGCTCAGTTGGTCCCATGCACCCAAAGGTCACAGGTATGATTTCCCGTCAGGGCACATGCCCAGGTTGCTGGTTCGGTTCCTGGTTAGGTTGTGTACAGGAGGCAACCTAATGATGTTTCTCTCTCACATGAATGTTTCCCTCCCCCCTCCCCCCTCCCCCTCCCCCTCCCCCTCTCCCCTTTCTCTCACCCAAGGATATTTTTCCCATTGATTTTTATGGAAGGGAGGGAGGGAGAGAGAGAGACAGACAGACAGACAGACATCAATTGGTTGCCTCCCACATGTGCTGGCACCCTGGGCCGGGGTCAAACCTGCAACCTAGGTATATGCCCCCTGACTGGGAATCAAACCCACAACCTTTCAGTCCATGGGCCAACGCTCTAACCACTGAGCAAACAGCTAGGGCAGATCCTTTATTTTTTAATTGGGCTCTGTATTTTTTTATTATTGAGTTGTAAGAGGGTTTTTTTTAAGTTTGGATACAAGCCCCTTATTAGATGACTGATTGGCAAATATTTGCATAGCGTGATTTGTCTTTTCACGTTGGTGTCCTTTAAAGCACTAGAGTTTTAAATTTGAAGTCCACTTTATCCAATTTTTCTTTTATTGCTTATGTTTTTAGTGACATCTCTGATAATCCTTTTCCAAATCCAGGCATGAAGATTTACCCCTCTGTTTTAAAAATTTTATAGTTTTAGCTCTTACATTTAGGTATTTGATCCATTTTGAATTGATTTTTATGTATACTTCGAGATAAGGATCCAATTTTATTCTTCTGAACATTGCTATCCAGTTATCCGATAGGAAGGTCTTGGCACCCTATTAAAAATCAGTTGGCCTAAAGGGGTGATAAATGTTGATGGAATGAGATTTGACCTTGGGTTGTGAATACATGATACAATATATAGATAATGTATTATAGAATTGTACACCTGAAACCTATATAGTTTTATTATCCAATTTCACCCCAATAAATGTAATAAAAATTAAATTAATTTTAAATTTAGATGGTAAAAAAATCTGTTGATTATAGGGTGTATGGGTTTATTTCTGGACTTTCAATTCTAATCCATTCAAATCTACGTCTATCTTTGTGCCATGGTGCTTTGAGTATGTTTTGATGTTAGGAAGTGTGAGTCCCACTTTTTTCCAAGATTGTGTTTTGTCTGTTCTGGGTCCTTGCAATTACATATGTACTTTAGAATCAACTTGTCAGTTCCTGCAAAGAAGTTAGCTGGGATTTTGGTAGGATTGTTCTAAATTCGTAGAGCAGTTTGGGTGAGTGATGTCATCTTGACAGTATGAGGTCCCTTGATCCATAATATGGGATGTCTTTTTATTTAAGTCTGTAATTTGTTTCAACAATTTTTAGTTTTCCATGTACAAATGTTGCATTTCTCTGTTAAATTTGTCCATAAGTATGTTATTTTCTTTAATGTTTATTAGTAGTAAGTGGACTTGTTTTATGAATTTTATATTTAGATTATTCCCAAACATTTTTCTTACTATTAATTCTAATTTACTTAATCCTGGTCTTGAGGTTTGTTTTATGGCCTAGCATATGATTCATCTGGAGATGTTCCATATGTACTTAAGAAGATCATATATTCTGTCTTTGAATCTACAGTGTGTCTCCTGTGATCAACAAAGTTGGATCATTTCTTTAATCAAATCTGTCTCCTGATTGGCTTGCTAAGTTCATTCATGGGTAATGTTATTGAAAGAGTTGGAGTGTGCCATTTACTTTGTTTTCTATATGTCTCGTGTCTTTTTGTTGTTAATCTGTTCTTCCTTTACATCGTCATTAAGTGAATATTTTCTAATGTAGCATTTAAATTTTTTTTAGGTCAAATTTCTTTTTATCATAGCAAAATAAGAGAGTCTTTAAATTGGAGTAATTCACTTAGTTATTGAATTTTGTACTGGACAAATCAGCTTATCCATTGTGCTTTTGGGAATACTCAGTCATCTTAAAAAGGTTCAGCCTTGCCAGTGTGGCTCAGTGGTTGAGCAACGACCCATGAACCAAGCGGTCCCGGGTTCAATTCTCAGTCGAGGCATATGCCCAGGTTGGAGGCTCAATCCCCAGTGGGGTGTGCAGGAGGCAGCCATTTGATATCTGTCTCTCTCTCATGGGTGTTTCTACCTCTCTATTCCTCTCCCTTCCTCTCACTCTAAAATCAATAAAAACATATTTTTTAAAAGGTTCAAGTCTTTTTTGAGGGGGAAGGACATGACATATATGCAAATTTTTTCCAACTTTACTGAGATATGATTAACAAGAATATAAGATACTCAAAGTGTACATTGTGATATTTGGTATACATACACATTGTCAAAGGATTCCTTCCGTCTGGTTAATGCATTCATCACCTCACATACTTACCTGTGTGTGTGTGTGTGTGTGAACATTTTAGTTCTGTTTTCTTAGAAATTTTCTATTATACAACACAGTGTTATCAACTATAGTAACCATGTTACACATTAGGTCCTAAGACCTTATTCACCTTCAGGCTAAAGTTTGTATCCTTTTACCATCTCCTCCCTATCTCCCCCACCCTCCAACCCCTGGCAATCACTTTTCTACTATCTGTTTCTCTGCTTTTGACTTCTTTTTTAGATCCCACATATAAGCATATCATGTAGTATTTGTTTTTCTCTTTCTGGCTTATTTCACTTAGCTTAATGCCCTCATGCTCCATCCTTGTTGTTAAAATAGGTAAGGTTTTCTTCTTTTTTTGGCTGAATATTCCATGTATATATGTATATACCACATCTTATCCATTCATCGGTTGATGGACACAAGTTGTTTCCGTTTCTTGACTAGTGAATAATGCTGCAGGAAACATGGGAATACGGATAGCTCTTCAATATCCTGTTTTCAGTTCCTTAGGGTATATACCCAGGAGTTGGATTGCTGGATCTTTTTTTTTTTTAATAGATTTTTATTGATTTCGGAAAGGAAGAGAGAAATAGAAACATCAATGATGAAAGATAATTATTGATCAGCTGCCTTCTGCATGCTCCCTATGGGGGATTGAGTCTGCAACCCAGGCTTATGCCCTGACAGGGAATCGAACCATGACCTCTGGTTCATAGGTCAACATAATTTTTTGAGGATCTTCTACATTATTTTCCATAGTGACTGTCCCAGTTTACATTCCTATCCTCTTGTTATCTTGCATTTTTTATGACATTCATTCTAACAGGTTTGAGGTGCTCTCTAATTGTGATTGTGATTTGCATTTCCCTAATGATGGCTGATGTTGAGCACATTTTCATGTACCTGATGGCTATTTGTATGTCTTTGAGAAAATATCTATTCAGCTCCTCTGCCCATTTTTTAATCAGATTGCTTATTTTTTTTTCTGTTGAGTTGTGTGGTTTTCATATCTATTTTGGTTATGGACCCCTTATCAGATATATTATTTGCAAGTATTTTCTTCCATTCGTTATGTTGCCTTTTCATTTTGTTGATGATTTCCTTTGCTGTGCAGAAACTTTGTAGTTTGCTGTCTTCCCACGTGTTTATTGCGTAGATTGCCAAGACTGTTGTCAGGGAGCTTACCTGCTGTCTTCTTCTAGGAGTTTTACAGCTTTAGGTCTTAAATTCAAGTTTTCAGTTCATTTTTAGTTGATCTCTGTGTGTGTAGCTATCCAGTTTTCCCAATACCATTCAAGAGACTGTAGTTTCCCCACTGGATATTCTTGCCTCCTTTGTCATAAAATAATTGGCCATATATGCATGGGTTTATTTTTGGGCTTTCTATTCTGTTCTGTTGATCTTTGTTCCTGTTTTTATGCCAATACCGTGCTGTTTTGGTTACTATAACTTTTTAATATAGTTTGAAATCAGGAAGTGTGATCCCTTCAGTGTTGTTCTTAAGATTGTTTTGGCTGTTTGTGGTGTGTGTGTGGTTCCATGAAAATTTTAGGATTGTTTTATTCCTGTGAAAAAATGCCATTGGAATTTTGATAGGGATTGTATTGAGTCTATAGGTTGCTTGGTAATGTGGACATTTTAACAATCTTAGTTCTTCCATCCATGAGCATGAATATCTATTCATTTATTTATGTGTTCAATTTCTTTCACCAGTTTTATGGTTTTCAGTGTACAGCTCTTTCACTTCTTTGATTAAATTTATTTCTAAGAATATTCTTTTTGGTGCAGTTGTAAATGAGATTGTTTTCTTCATTTCTCTGATAGTTGTTAGTAGATAGAAACAATTGGGTTTTGTGTATTGATTTTGTATCCCTAAACAGTACTGAATTGTTTATTAGTTCTAACAGTTTTTTGGTAGAGTCTTTAGGCTTTTCTGTATGTTGTATGTCATTGGGAAATGGTGACAGTTTTACTTCTTCCTTTACATTTTGGAAGGTTGTTAATTCTTTTTCTTGCCTAATGGCTCTGTCTAGCACTTTCAGTACTAGATAGTGAATAAAAGTGGAGAGAGTGAGCATCCTTGTTGTACCTGCCTGATCTTAGAATAAAAGCTTTCAGCCTGACTGGTTGAGCATCGACCTATGAACCAGGAGGTCATGCTTCAATTCCCGGTCAGAGCACATGCCCAGGTTGCTGGCTTGATCCCTGGTAGGGGGCATGAAGGAGGCAGCCCATCAGTGATTCCCATCATTGATGTTTCTCTCTCTCCCTTCTTCTCTGAAATCAATTATGTTGAGGTACCATTCCCTCTATACCCAGTTTGTGGAGTTTTTATCATGCATGGATGTTGAATTTTGTCAAATGCCTTTTCTGCATCTGTTGAGATAATATTATTTTTATCTTTCATTTTATTAGTGTAGTGTGCCACATTGATTGGTTTGTAGAAGTTGAATCACCCTTGAATCTTCTCTGGAATAAATCCCATTATATCATGGCGTATGATTCTTTGTCGGATTAGGTTTGTTGAAGATTTTTGCATCTATTTCATCAGGAATATTGGCCTGTAGTTTTCTTGTCATGTCCTTGTATGGTAGCTTTGGTATCTGGGTAATGCTGGCCTCATAAAATGAGTTTGGATGTGTAACTTTCTCGTATTTTTTGGAAGGATTGGTATTAATTCTTTAAATGTTTGGTAAAATTCAGCAGCCATCTATTCCTGGACTTGTTGGAATGTTTTTGGTAACTGATTAAATTTCCTTATTAGTAATTAGTCTGTTCCACTTTCTATTTCTTCATGATTCAGTCTTACTAGGTTGTATGTCTCTAAGAATGTATTCATTTCTTCTGTGTTGTCCAATTTGTTGGGCTACAATTGTTCTTACTCTCTTAAGGTTCTTTTATTTGTGTGATATCAATTATAATATCTTTTGTTTATAATTTTGACTTTCTAGTGGTTTGTAAGTTTTATTGATTTTTTTTCTATTGACCTTTTTGTCTCTATTTCATTTATTTCTGCTCTGATCTTTGTTATTTCTTTCTTTTAAAAAAAATAGATTTTACTGATTTTTTTTACAGAGAGGAAGGGAGAGGGATAGAGAGTTAGAAACATTGATGAGAGAGAAACATCAATCAGCTGCCTCCTGCACATCTCCTACTGGGGATGTGCCCGCAACCAAGGTACATGCCCTTGACCGGAATCGAACCTGGGACCCCCTCAGTCTGCAGGCCGACGCTCTATCCACTGAGCCAAACTGGCTAGGGCTGATCTTTGTTATTTCAATCTTCCTTTGTTGCTGTTGTTTCTAGTTCATTGGGGAGTAAAGTTTGGTTGTTTGAGATCTTTTTCTTGATGTAGGCATTTATCACTGTAACCTTCCCTGTTAAAACTGCTTTTGCTATGTCCATACGTTTTGGTGTGTTGTATTTTCATTTTCATATGCCTCAAGATATATTTTCATTTCTTTTTGACCCATTGGTAGTTTAGTAGCATGATCTATCTGTTGTTGAAATGAGGTATTGAAGTCCTCTACTATTATTGTATTGCTGTCTTATTTCTCCTTTCAAGGGTTTTAATATTTGCTTTATATATTTAGGTGTTCCGATGTTAGGTACATAAATATTTATAAGTGTTAATTAACACCTTGTTGGATTATATATCATTTATCATTATATTATGCACTTTGTCTCTTATTATAGTTTTTGACTTGAAGCCTGTTTTGTCTGATATAGCCATCCCTGCTTTCGTTTTCCATTTATATGGAATATCTTTTTCTATCCCTTCACTTTCAGTGTGTGTCCTTAAAGCTGAAGGGAGTCTCTTACAGGCAACATATAGAGATGGGTCTTCTTTCTTTATCCATTCAGCTAGTGTATGTCTTTTGATTGGAGAATTTAGTCCATTTACACTTATAATAATTATTGATAGGTGTAGACTTACTGTTGCTATTTTGTTCATTGTTTTCTGGCTATTTTATAATTCCTTTGCTCCTTCTCTTGTTCTCTTCCTATGTGGTTTGAAGATTTTCCGTAGTGGTATGCTTTCATTCCTTTCATTTACTTTTTGTCTATATAGGTTTTTGCTTTGTGAATTACCATGAGGTTTACATAACATATTTATAAGTCTCTTTTAAGCTGATAACCTAATTTCTAACACAACATACCTTTACATTTTTATTTTTATACCCCCCCCTTTTATGTTTTTGATGTCACACTTTCCATCTTTTCCCCTTGTGTATCCATTAATAGATTATTGTAGTGGTATTTTTTTAAAATATATTTTATTGATTTTCAGAGAGGAAGGGAGAGGGATAGAGAGTTAGAAACATCAATGAGAGAGAAACATTGATCAGCTGCCTCCTGCACACTCCCTACTGGGGATGTGCCCGCAACCAAGGTACATGCCCTTGACCAGAATCGAATCTGGGACCCTTGAGTCCTCAGGCTGACGCTCTATACACTGAGCCAAACTGGAGTGGTATTTTTTAATGCTTTTGTGCATTTAAATTTTTTTAATAATATGTTCACTATGCTTTTTTAGTTCTTTCTTTCGTAGTTATAGGGTTTACCACATATATCTTTTTTAAAATATATTGATTTTTTACAGAGAGGAAGAGAGAGGGATAGAGAATTAGAAACATCAATGAGAGAGAAACATCGATCAGCTGCCTCCTGCACACCTCCCACTGGGGATGTGCCTGCAACCAAGGTACATGCCCTTGACCGGAATCGAATCTGGGACCCTTCAGTCCTCAGGCCTACGCTCTCTCCACTGAGCCAAACCCGTAAAGGCATCCACATATATCTTAACTTACCAGAATCAGCTTCAGATTTATAGTAGCTTAGTTCCAATGGTATAGAGAAATACTACTTCTATATAGCTTTATTCTCTTTATGTAATATTATTGTTATACATATTACCTCTGTTAATGTTACAAATCTCACAATACCTTATTATAATTATTACTTTACCATCTGAAATAATGTCCTTAGTTTAAGAAAGCTCTGCTACCATCCACCTCCTTTGTAGTGTTATCTGCAAATATGTTATACATATATTACATATCTATATATTACAGGCCCAACTCTACACTATATACATATTACTCGGTACAGCTACTATTTAAATCCATTAAAATAAGAAAGGAGAAAACATGAGTTTATACTGTCCTTTGTAAGTACACTAGAGGCCCAATGCATGAAAATTCATGCAAGAGGGGCCTTCCTTCCCCCGGCTGCCGGCACTGGCTTTCCTCCGGGACCCGGGACCCGGCTTCGTCAGGAAGGACGTCCGGTCTAATTAGCATATTACCCTTTTATTATTATAGATCATGACTGATGCTCATTGTTTTTTCATGTGAGGTCATGTTTACCATCTGAGGTCACTTGCTTTAGGCCTGTAGAACTTTATTTATTTTATGGTGTGTCTGCTAGACAAATTCTCTCATTTTATGATTATCTGAGAAAGTTTTCATTTCTTTTACGCTTGATAATTATTTTTGAAAGATGGTTTTGTTGGATATGGGATTCTTGGTTGACAGGTTTTTTTTCTTTGAGTACTTCGAATATTTTATCCCCCTGCTTCTGGCCTCCATTTTCCTGCAGCATAATTTTATCAGCAAGCTAATTAAGTCAAATTCTGGCTCCTTTGACAGAATAGTTTCTGAGGTCTGTGTTTGATACTTGTTTTGACACCAGAATGGTTTTTTCCAGCTGTCTTACTTTCTGCTTCTCTCCTGCAAACTAGGTCTATATGAGAATCCTTGCAGAAACACTTTCCATAAAGGCAGCAGTGAGTTGTCTTGACCCTCCTTCCAGTGCCTTCCACCACACCTTCCAGTATTCTTGAAAATGCTTAGCCTGAAAGCCCTAGGCTTGGTGACAAATGAAGTCAGTTTATTTGGGGAGGGATTAGGAGCTGTTTTACTGCCTGCTTTTTCTCCAGGGCTCTTAAACTGGTGGTGGGGGACAATGGAAAACTTCTCTCTGAGTGAAACCCAGATGTACACTGAGCTCTCAGTTGGAGGTAGAGATTAGATAGTGCTCTTGGCTTACCTCTGCTGGCATGGAACCACTGTCTCATAGGTTGATGCAAGGGCACTCAGGTGTTCTCAGTTTACTGCCCCCAAGTAGAGCCTTCTTTCCACTATTGAGGGCTGCCTTGAAGATGGGATCCCACCTCTTGGTTGCACTTCATAATAGGTCGTTTGCAGCAGGATGAGAAATGCTGGTGTCCTGTTCGTGGGAAGAAAGCCCTTCACCTGGAAGCTGGAGGAAAGGGGTACCCTGTGTCTTGGCTGTAGCCGTCTGGAATGGAGTCTCCTCCACTGACCTTGAAGTTGTAAGGGAGGCGTGGTCTTGGTTCAAATACCAGACTTGCTTCTCTTACCAAATGTTTGTAGAACTTCTTGGAGAGATGCTTCTTCATTTGTTCTTTGCTTACAGGACCATTTCCAGAGGCTTTCAATGGTGGTTTTTAAATACTTTTAACCAATTTCACAGGGGAGCAGGCCATTGGAACTTTTCAAGCTGTCAATCTGTTGCTGGTGAAAAATGAGTTCTTTTGTGGTGTCATGAGAAAGGAAGGTCAAAGGCACCGCATGGAGGAGTTAAAATGTGATGCAGGATTTTATTGTGAGTTCGGGGACGGAGAGGGTGGGCAGGCTCTACAGCACTGCCCTGGCAGTCCTCCATCTCTCTTCTTGGTCAGGTCAAGGACCGGCACCATTCACATGCTCCAACCCGGACTCCTGACTTTTCCCAGCAAACTCGGGGGGGGGGGGGGGGTTCCTGTCCTCTCTCCAATCTGATGGCCTTTCCCATGTTCCCAGGCGAGGTCCTGCCCTGTCTCCTCACCCTGACTCCCACGGAGCATGTCCACAAGTGCCATTACAGCAGCTCGCTCCTCTTGAGCATGTGCCCAGCGAGGAGTTTCCTCCCGTCGCTCTGGTACCAGACCGGGCCTCAGCACCCTGGGGAGATGGTCCTATCCCTTCTGAGGATGAAGTCTCCTCTCTGGCAGTTTCCTGTAGTGTGTGAACCTGCCTGGTGACCAGTCAGCCAGTGGGAATGCGGCTCCCTGCTCCCTGCTCCAGCTTCCCAGATTAAGATGATTTAATCCCTTTTGCTCCCTTATGTTAATAACTAGCTCTCTTCCTCACGCTAATAACTACCTATGTACGCTGACATCTCCCCATCCAGAGAATGTGAGCCTTTATAATCTTTCTTTTTAATTAAATCTTTATTGTTGAAAGTATTACATATGTCCTCTTTCTTCCCCCATGGACCTTTCTAACCCGTTCCTGCCCCCTACCCCAGGCCTTCACCACCCTGTTGTCTGTATCTATGAATTATGCCTATAAACATACAAGTTCTTTGGTTGATCACTTCCCACCCACCCACCCTCCCCCGCCTTCCCTCTGAGATTCTGCATTCTGTTCCATGCTTCTATGCCTCTGCATCTATTTTGTCCATCAGTTCATTTTGTTACTTAGATTCCACATATGAGTGAGATCATGTGATACTTGTCTTTCTCTGCCTGACTTATTTCACTTAGCATAACACTCCAGGTCCCTCCATGCTGTCTCAAAGGGTAAGGGATCCTTCTTTTTTACTGCTGTATAGTATTCCATGGTATAAATGTACCACAGCTTTTTTATCTGCTCATGTACTGATGGACACTTGAGCTGTTTTCCAGCTCTTAGCTATTGTAAGTTGTGCTGCTATGAACATAGGGGTGCATACATTCTCTCTGCTTGGTGTTTTGGGTTTCTTAGGGTTTCTAGAAGTGGGATCACTGGATCAAATGGCAGGTCCATATTTTTTTGAGGAACTGAGTTTGGTTCTTTACTAGGGTTCCTACCTGACTTTCATATACTACTTTGAAATTTACAAATTGATATTTGCTTTAAGACAGTTTATTATTTACTTTGTAATTTTAAAATGTCAGTTTCTGTGTGTGTGTTGTAGCCCTGATCCATAAGGAGGGTGACTACTACAGCATGTATTCTGCGATAAATGACCGATTGTTCATTATGGATAGCCAGCAGCCATTTATAACAACGGTGTGAATGATTTTAAGAGGGGAGGTGTGAAGTGTTATAGTCATTTCTAAAGCCTCCAAGGACACTCAGAGTGCTCAGTTTCTCTGACAGTGGCTATTAGGGGGATTTCTTTTTTTTTACAATTTCTACTACTGAGTTATTGTACTCATATCTAACTTAAAAAACTGTACTTTGGATATTTTTAAAATATATTTTTTATTGATTTCAGAGAGGAAGAGAGAGGGGGAGAGAGACATAGAGAGGAAGAGATAGAAACATTAATGATGAGAGAGGATCATTGACCGGCTGCCTCCTGCACGCCTTCTCCTGGGGATTGAGCCCACAACCCAGGCATGTGCCCTGATCAGGAATCCGACCTTGACCTCCTGGTTCATAGGTCGATGCTCAACTACTAAGCCATGCCTGCTGAGCTGGATTTTTTTTTAAGTTTGCAATTTAAACTAATTTCAATCTGAAACCAGTCTAAAATGCTTGAATATTGTTTTTTGTTATTGTTTTTAATCCTCACCTAAGGACATGCTGAGAGAGAGAGATGCATTGATCGGTTGCCTTCCACCCCCAGCCTGAGTGGGGATTGGACCCGCAACCCAGATATGTGTCCTGACCAGAAACCAAACCAGCAACCTTCCAGGGCACAGGATGACATTCAGCCAGCTGAGCCCCCCGACCAGGGAATATTGTTGATAACTTGTAAACTTGTATGATTTCTAATGTATTCTTTTTCCCAAACCTCATGATGTCTTGTCTAAGTGCATTCTCAAACTCAAGTCTATGAAATAGCACTTTCTTACTGCAGTAATTTCTTTACCTTTTTCCCCCACCATGCCACAAGTTATGGATAGATAGTCTGGTTTAATGAAACTCCTTAAAACTGATGGGAATTCATAAGTTTTGTAATCTTTATCATATGTAGTGTCCTTGCAATGGTTGCTTGTGTTGGAATGCACACATCATGTGTTAGGAAATCTGGGGTAGAGTATAGCAGGTAAGTTTTGGGATAATTGCCCAGTTTGTGGTTTCTCTCTATTTGGGGAGTGGCTCTCTTTGCTGTGCCCGTGCTCTGGCTGTAACCCATTGAATCGCTGAGTCTCACAGCATCTAGTATTGCTGTAGCCCACTGGACTCTCTCTCCCAGACACTGACGTTTAGCAGGGCTAGCTAGTCATTTCTGTGATGCTCTGGTGAAAAGACCCTGGAGGTCCCTTTTCTGAGCTCTAAGCTGTCCTGCCCTTCCTGAGTCTTAGTCATCTGTCCCACTTTGATTCTGGAAAGATTGTTCCTTTTTCTGGAGATGGTTCTGTTGTTTGCAACTAAAATAGAGTCACAACACCAGCATGGTGTTAGAGATATGTCATGGCATGTCATAGAAAGCATTCCAGGAGCCGGTTACAATTTTACTTTTGCCTCTTGCTTCAGTTGCCTCTGCTGGTATTTTTCCACGTCAGTGATCTAGTTAACTTCTTAACTCAGTCATCACAAGCTAATGCAAAACCTGTTGTTACACACCTTTTATAGCTCACTCTCATAGATCATTTCCTATTGGCTTTCAAAATAATTATGCATACCTTCATAATAGGGGTATGATCTATTTGGCTGGCTCCTCATTAGACAACAGCTCCTGAAGTGTCCATTAAAGTATAGGTATTGTGAAAACTTGTCATGCCATTTTTCTTGTCACTGGATTCTCTTGTCACTTAATTTATTTTATAGCATGATTGGTGGGCATATACATTATTAAAGATTCTTTGTTCCTTGGAAATTGAGTTCATGTAATATCAGTCTTATATTTTAAAGAGAAATATTTAGTAAATAGACTTAGTAAATTTTTAACCCAGAAATCCTTTCACTTTTTAAACCAGAATGTTATCACTGTTATTGAAAGATGCTAAAAGGGGGAAAAATTCCCCAGATTCTAAAACACTTTGTTATTAGTGTCTTTGTATGTTTAATTTTGTATATTTTTCTATGCATTTTAGAACATAGCTATAAAATACATATATTAAGTTCATATATGTTTTCAGATTACTTCTAAGTAACGTGTCAGTATAATCTAATTAGATTAGTCATGTTTTCCTTAAAACTTAAACTTTTCTACCTGGGTTACTAGATGTATGATTAAGACTGCTCCAATCCTGTTTTCTTACCATATAAAGTACTGTTGTGAAGAGTAAATGAACTAATAGGAGAGAATCTAACATGGTATCTAGCTTAGGTACTTGGTAAATGTTCATTGCACCTCTCATTTGTTTAGATTAACTAGGGAGAATATGCCATTTTTTTGACCCTTTAAAGTTTTATATTTATTTTTCTTAAAATAATTTTAACTTTGTAAAATCCCCTTTTAAAAGAAGTTGGGTACATGTTTGTTTGTATTTCTTTGAAAACTATGTTTAGGAGCTAGAAATATGTGAGAAAGTTAGACTTACTTTCTTAGCTCTTTAAATTATAAGTGGTCTATAGAGTAATCAGGGGGTATGCTTTATAAATGTGTGTTGGTGAAAGCTGGTTATCTTTTACCCATTTTGGGATCTAAACCATGTTAGCCATTTTACAGATAGATGGCCTTCTTTAAGGTAGGATGTTACTATAAAGGAATAGGACAAGAATTCTACATTTAAGTGTATGTATTCCTACAATTTTAAAAATTGTTGAAAAATTTTAACATTTCACTACCAAACATTTTTTTTGCACTTTCCTCATTTTTTTCTCCCTTTATTTTTCAGAATGAACCTAGTGATCAAGAAGATGGCCTCAACAAAAGACATCATGTGACAGACTCTGAGAATGAAGACCCTTCGAATCTTAACGCTAGTGACTCTGAAAGTGAGGAGCTTCAAAGGCGAAAGGACAGCGACTCTGAATCTGAAGAGCATGCAGAGCCTCCTGCAAGTGATTCTGAAAATGAGGGTGTCGTTCACCATGGGAGTGACTCTGAGAGTGAGGAGACCAAGAAATTGCCTGTTAGTGACTCTGAAAACGAGGAGCTGCTTAATGGGCATGCAAGTGACTCAGAGAATGAAGATGTTAGAAAGCATCCTGCCAGTGATTCAGAGACTGAAGAGCTCCCCAAAAGTCCGGCCAGTGACTCTGAAACAGAGGATGCTCCAAAACCTGAAATCAGTGACTCTGAGAGTGAGGAACCTCCAACACACCCAGCCAGTGACTCTGAAAACGAGGGGCTCCCCAAACCTCAAGTTAGTGATTCGGAAAGCGAGGAGCTTCCTAAACCTCAGATCAGTGACTCGGAAAGTGAGGAGCCTCCGAGGACTCGGGCCAGTGACTCTGAAAATGAGGAGCTTCCCAAACCCCGTGTCAGTGACTCGGAAAGTGAGGATCCCCCAAGGCACCAAGCCAGTGACTCCGAGAACGAGGAGCATCCCAAACGCCAAATGAGTGACTCAGAAAGTGAGGACCCGCCAAGGACCCAGGCCAGTGATTCTGACAATGAAGAGCTTCCCAAACCCCGAGTTAGTGACTCTGAGAGTGAGGAGCCTCAGAAGGGACCTGCCAGTGATTCCGACACGGAGGAGGCGTCCAGACACAAGCCGAAGCCAGCATCAGATGACAGCGATGGGGAGAATAAGGGGGAGGAGACCGAAATGCAGAATAACTCCTGCCATTTAGATAGCCATATAGACAGGAAACGGTTTCACAGTTCTGACAGCGAGGAGGAAAAGCCCAAAAGGCCAAAAATTGACAGTGATGAAGATGAAGAAAAAGAAGGGGAAGAGGAGAAAGCAGCAAAGCGAAAAGCTGCTGTACTTTCTGATAGTGAAGAAGAGAAAGCATGTAAGGAATTATTTTGGACTGGTTAGCCATAGCTTTACTTACCATCTAAGCTTATAACTGTAAAGCATTCTTTTTCTGGAATGTTAGATCTGTAATTTCTTCTGAGTTGTTCTAACAGCATTTCTTAAGTTCTGAGTGTCTCAAAATAATCTAGACTGCTTTCATTTCAATGGGAATATGAAAGATTTAGTATTTTTTACTGGAAGGTAATATCTCAAAGAACTATGTTTATATGGACACCCAAGTATTGACCAGAGACTCAGCCAGCTAATGCCCTAGAAGCCATCCACACAGTGACTGGGCGCTCATATCTGCGTACCTCTTCATTTAGAGATTCCATGTCTGCCAAGTATTTTAGTCTTTGCTACTTGATTACTTTTTTATGAAACTTACCTTTTTTGGTAATTTTCATAAAACTTATAACCTGACAGTTGTTACAGGAGAAGGAAAAAGCACCACACATGTGCGAGTTTACTAAGGGAGATGAGACATTCCAGTAACCATCAGGGACGATGGGCTCCACAAAAGAATGTTCGGCCTTTTACTGCTAATACTAAGCCGCATAGAAGGTGTTCTGATTATGTACATCGGCCTTGTCTTATTTTCCCCAAAAGTAAAGGTAGCTATTTCATTTTTCATCTTTTGGCCACTTTTTCCTGAACAATAAGTAATTGTAAGGTGACTGAATGAAACGTTTACTTATTTTTTTATTCTAAAAACTGTGTCAGGAGGCCTTTGATTTTTGCTACATACTTCCATTTTTAAAGTACTTGTTCTTAGTCATACAATGACTGTGACAGAATAAGATCAGTGATGATTTCTTTTACTACAGCAGCAAAGAAGAGTCGTGTTGTCTCTGATGCAGAGGACTCTGACAGTGATGTTATATCAGACAAATCGGGCAAAAGAGAGAAGACTACAGCATCTGACAGTGAAGAAGAAGCAGGGAAAGAATTATCTGATAAGAAAAATGAAGAGAAGGATCTGTTTGGGAGTGATAGTGAGTCGGGGAATGAAGAAGAGTAAGTGACATAATAACATGAATTTTCAAGGGTTCATATAAGGTGGCAGAAAACAGTTTGTCTTCTAAGTTTTTTACACTTGCATTAAAATTTTGTGTTGAGGTATAGTACAATATATCTTGTCTAATTGCATAACATTGGGGATGTAGGGTTTTAGTTCCTGAACTGTTGATAAGGACTCCAACGTAGGTGGATCTCAAACATTAGATCTTACATGAAAGTAGTAGAGAGGACATGTCCCAATTCACTTCTGTGAAGTTCAGGAATGGGTAAAACTAATCTGGTGATAGAAATCAAAATAGTGATTGCCTCTAGGATGTTGATGTGGGAAACTGACTAGAAAGGGCCCCAAGCGAACTTTCTGGGAGGATGGGTTGTTCTACATCTTAATTAGAATAATGGTTACTTAAATGTGTACTTTTATCAAAACTCATTAAGATGGATGTGAGAATGGCACATTTTACTATATGAAATTAGACCCTGTGACAAAAAGATTTTAGGTTTCTATGCAGATAAGAAGAAAGCAAATGAACAGTTTTTTATATTTTCTCTTCTAGAAATCTTATTGCAGACATATTTGGAGAATCTGGTGATGAAGAGGAAGAAGAATTTACAGTAAGTATAAGATGGAAGTAGTACTTTCTTTGTGACTGCTTTTTTTTGTTTGCTTTTATGGTAGTGGTTCTCTAATAGGTGATTCCAATAAATAGAAATAAACAACTATGATATATTCAATAAAAACATTTTTATTTCAAAATTTAAATTTTTTTTTTTTTTTTATAAAACTCGAGCCCAACCAGTGTTGCTCAATGGCTGAGCGTTGACCTATGAACCAGGAGGTTCCTGGTCAGGGCACATGCCTGGGTTGTGGTCTTGATCCCCAGTAGGGGTGTGCAGGACACAGCGGATCAATGATTCTCTCTTGTTGATATTTTTATCTCTCCCTTTCCCTTCCTCTCTGAAATTAATAAAAATATATGTATAAATATGTTTTAAAACTCTAGAACAAAGTGATTCCGAAAGTGAAATAAAAAAGTCTGCAAAGCATAAAAGGAAAATGACGGGCAAATTTGGATTAAAGGGAGGAACACAGTAAGAGATAACAGAAGGCACGTTGTGATGCTGGAGAGAAAGATTCACAATAGTTATGGAACTTCTGTCCAGCCCGTTGTGTTCATCATCAGAGGAACAAGGTGACGGAGAATAACTAAGTCAAACCAGGGAGAGACAGCAGCCTAGAGAGTAAGCTCAGCGTGTGGAACTGCTTGTTCTGGGAGGTGCCTGCTCAGGCTGAGAGGCTGGTCATGTTTTGGTGTCCTCAAGGCTCAAGAGACAAAATTGGGGGTGAGGGCTTGCTGATGTCAGAGGACCCTGAAATACCATGGACTCCTAGGATGAAGGGTGACCTGTAGGGGAAATAGCCTTTGCTCAGATGTTAGGCCAGCTTTGAATAATCTAGCAATGTAAGAACCTTGGTCTTAGAAATTTGATCACAATGATTCTTAACCTGTTGGCTAGTGTTCTTAGGCCCCTGGCATATACAAACAGAAATCCTTTTAGGACAAAGGTGACATAATTGTAGGCCTCAAAATATTTCTATAGTTTATGGTACTCCATAGATAATGTTACAAAGAAAACACTAAAAACAGACAATAGAAATAGACTTGGGGCTCTAGATATAGGAATTTTAGATATTGCCTTAAAAATATATATGTGTTCAGGGAGATAAAAGATTAAAATTTTGACAGAGCAAATAATTTTTTAAGAGATAAGGCAGATTTGGAAAAGAACCAAGGAGAAATTTTGGAACTAAAAATATAGTCACTGAAATTAAAAACTCAGTGAATGAATTTAATGGATTAGATGTATTTGAAAAGAAAATGAGTGAACTGGAAGATAGGCTAGAAGGAACTATTTAGAATGAAGTGTTGGGATATATTAGTATGGAAAATATAAGAGAATAAACATAATTTATACACGAGGAGGGTTGAACATAGTGAATTGGAATCCCAGAAGGAGAAGAAACATGCATGGCAGAAGCAGTATTTAAAGAAATGACACACAGACTGATACAGTGAGAGATTCTGGGATTTCTACAGATTACGGGCAGAATAAACAAGGACATCACCTAAATACATCAGTAAAATTGCAAGAAACCAAAGAAAAGAGACATCTTAAAAGCAGCTAGGGTGGGAAAAATTACATTCAGAAAAGAGCCTACAGTTACACTAACAGCTGACTTCTTAGCAGAAACAATAGAATCCAATAACTGCAAACTTAGAGCCCTGTTATGTTCAGCAAAACACTTTGCAGGAGTGAATACTTCCTCGTTTCATCTTGCAGTGTCCCACTGAGGACATGCTAAAGGCAGAAAGAAAGGCCAGGGATGCAGGAAGGGAAGAAGCAACACAATTATGTGGATAAGTCTAAATGCATGTTGTCTGTAAAAAACAAGTTATGTCTGGTGTGGCTTAAAATATATGTAACATTAAACCACATGACAGCAGTAACAAATTGGGAATATACATGGAATTGAAGTGTTCACAGGCCTTTGCAAATGTTTGTAAAAGCCCATTAGACTTTAATAAGTTAGGGTGCCCCTTGTAATATCTAAATGACCACTAAAAAGATTACACAGTAAGGTAACAGATTTAAACTGGTAATATCAGGAATTACATTAAATTGAATTACGTGCTCCAATTAAAAGACAAAGATGAGCCTGGCCGGTGTGGCTCAGTGGTTGAGCATCGACCTATGAACCAGAAGGTTTGATTCCCGCTCAGGGCATATGCCTGGGTTGCAGGCTCGATCCCCATTGGGTGTGCAGGAGGCAACGTGATTCCCTCTCATCATTGATGTTTCTATCTCTCCCTCTTCCTTCCCCTCTAAAATCAATAAAAATATTTTTTTAAAGATAAAGATGGTCAGACAGATTTTTAACAACCTGCTGTATAATAATTTCAAGATTCATCTGAAACAAGATTTTTGAAAGTTGAAAATAAAAGGATAGAAAGAGATATTTTACCTGAACATCCCCCCCCCCCAAAAAAAAAATAAATAAATAAAACTGGTAGAGCTATATGAATAGTAAAGAGGTAGACTTTAAGGTAAAAAACATTATTTGAGATAAAGATAATCAATTTATACTGATAGAAGTTTTTAAAATTGTACTTAGCCATGTTCACCCAAAACAAATATGTACATACAATACAAAAATTGATAAACTGCAAAGAGAAATGACAGATGTATAATCTATGTGGAATGTAACTGAAAGAACCAAAACACTGCAGAAGAGTCTTTATATATATAATCAGGATAAAAACCCTTTGGGTGATTATAAAACTTAAAAATTTCTTCTGTGGCTTGCCTTTTTACTTTCTTAGTGGAGTCTTGAGGAACAAAACTTGTTAATTTTAATATAAATCAACTTTACCAATCCTTTCCTTTATGTTGAAAGCTTTTTAATTCTAAGAAAATTTTTGCTTGTCCTCAAGGATATAAAAATATTCTCCTGAGTTATTCTCTAGAAGCTTGATTGTTTCATCTTTCACATTTACTTGTACAATCAGGTTTTTGTGTGGTGTATATGAGATAGAGTCAAGATTTTCCCCCATTTGGAATATTCAATTGACCTAGCTCATTTGTTCCCACTACTGTATAATGCCATTTTTGTCATACATCAAGTGTCTGTATATATTATCCAATATGTTCTCATGGTGTCTTTTTTATATTTAGTTGGTTATGTCCTCTAAGGTTGTTATGCTTCAAGATTGACTTGACTTTTCTTGGTTTGCATTTTTATATAAATTTTAAAATCAAGCTTTTGCAAAAAGTACAAAGTATAGACAATATTTTCTTAATTGCAATGCCATGAAACTGAAAATTAATAACAAAAGTAGCAACTAAAACACCCTTGCCACCCAGAAATTTAAAACTTCCTTGTTAAATAGTTCTTGGATTAAAAAAGAAATCATACTTTTATTACTAAAGCAAAAGATAGTGAAACTAGATGATGAATCAGCCAGTATCTGAGAGCCTCTCTGCCGCAGGGTGTCTGGAAATTGCCCCCTTGGAGCTTACACTGGCTAAACAACGGTGTGCGGGAGTGAGGTCTGTTCCTCTGGTTTGGAGAGTTTACGTCAGCTTTGCTGTCCACTCATTTCACTGAGAAAAATACACGTCCCAACAGTCATGGGGACGTCCTTTCTGTATATGGGTAAGCGTTAGAAGCTATAAAGCAAAGATGGATCATTTATTTCAATTACATAAAGAATCATGCCTAGAAAAAAAAATAACACAGCTGGCCATTAAAAAAAAATCATGCCTGGAAAACATTACCATGAACAAAAGCAAACTGTATGGGCTCTGCAGTTCCTGTCACTTGAGAGCTAATTTTAAAGAGGTTTTTCAGACCAATTAGGCAAAGACCCAACATAAAATAATAGGATGTTGAGAGTTCACACAGAATTACAAATGGCTTCTAAACATAAAAAGAAAAAAGCCCAACCTTACTCATGACAGAATGCAAAGAAAGCTACACAGATGCCTTTGTTTTTCAGTTCATAGATTGGGAAATATCAGTGTTTGATCACCTATGAAGATGGTATTGGAAGGAGAGTTCATTGGCATAACCTCGATGGAAGACAGTTTGGCAAATATTTCTCAAAATTTCAGATACACACATCTAAATGTCAGTAGGGAAATGTATAAACAAATTATGGTTACAGACATGTGGTGAAATAGCCAAGCCTTCAAAAGAACGAGGTTGCTTTATGCTGATAGGACTTAGTCTCCAGATTTTATTATACTAGAGGCCTGGTGCACGAAATTTGTGCAAGGGTGTGGTCCCTTGGCCTGGCCGGCGATTAAAGCATAAGCGTCTGGCATGGAAGGGTAGGTCCCACACCTGACCTCTGGGCCCTGGGCAGCACCTGAGCCCCCAGGCCCCTGCGCAACCCCCTCCACATGAATCACAGCACCCGAGTCCCCTCGCAGAGATGTAGTGAGCGCAACCAGATGCCATGGGCTGGGCCGCAGCATGGGCCTGTGGGCGGGCAGTGTGCTTTCCTGGCCAGCCGGCCTCACAGACTGGCTCCTGCGCAAACCCATGGGGAGCCTGACCGGCCCCTGCGATCCCAGCTCCTGCAGCCCAGCTCACCCGGAAGCCCATTGGAGCTGGCAGCGCCTCCACTGCTGCCCGCTCCCTGCGTCTCGTCGCCGATGCCCACCATGTTCCACGCCACCCCCTGGTGGTCAGCGCATAGCAAGTGGTTGAACTCCTGGTCGAGGGGACAATTTGCATATTACACTTTTATTATATAGGATGTGGAAAGTGCATGGTGATATACTATACCTAGTGTGTGTAGTAGTATGCTGCCATTTGTATAATAAAAGGAGTAAGTATAACATGTAGAAGTGCTTGTATAAATGACTATAACTGGAAGGAGACACAAGAAAGCGTAGTAACACTAATGACTAGGGTGGGAGGGAGCTTTTTTGCTATATACCTTTTGATACCTATTTAATTTTCATTCTTTGTGAATGTATTGCAGTTAAAGTACAAAAAAGTAAGAGCAGTTACACAGAAGAAAATCTGTAATGTGGTTGTGATAACTGGCTATATACCCTGCTTTTAGGGTTTTAACCAAGAAGATTTGGAAGAAGAAAAAAGTGAAACACAGGTAAAAGAAGCTGAAGATTCAGATTCTGATGATAACATAAAGAGAGGAAAACAGTAAGTCTTTTATTTAAAAGGAATTTTTTAAAGAGACTATAAAAATGAAGGTAAAGGCTATCAAACTTCGTTTTTTCTTACTTTGGCTTCTGATTAGGTATAGGAAGGGATCTGTTCCTTTTTTCTCCCTTCTGTTTAATTACAGTGCTGTTCGTAAACGATTTGCTCTTGTTATTTTTCTTTCATTTGCCCTGTGCTCAGCTGTCGTAATTTGTGGAGTTTTATGGTGCCAGGCTCTTCATTTATATCTCACCAAATAAACTCTTACAAAAAAATGTGCTTTTAGAAGAAAAATTGATTTTGGTGTCCTGATGGAAATAATGCTAAAGTCTTAATTGCAAAATATTACTTGATTGTATTTCACATACTTCTGTTAATCTGTTCAGAACAATCTGGTATCTTGAAAAGTGCCAAACAGAATGATTCATTAGCTGCTGTTTACAGTTGTAAAGATAATGCTTTAAAAAATATTTCCCTTTTTAATTCCTAGTGACATGCTGAAGGAGCTTGGTAATACCTTTGGAAATTATCATATAACATATAAATCACATCTCATTTATATGACAGTGGCAGAGAGCAAGTTAACTTCCTCTTTGAGCGTAATGATTTAGGAGAAAGCCATAAAGCTTTGAGGCTCTTAGCAAGTCTGTAGATGTCCACCTTCATCTCAGTGACATTACGTTTTGAGCTGTACCACTGAAAAGCAGCGGTTTATTTTTTTTCTACTTATGCTATGGAAGACAAAACACCCAAATGAGTGAACACCACTGTATCTCCCCCAGAAGTCAGTGCAGCCGTAACTGAACCATGGAATTGCAGGCAGTACCCCCTGAACAAGAACTTGGAACTGGAAATGTTCTTTCTCAAGCTGATACATGCAAGTGTTAACATAGTGTATGAAAAGCTTAGTGTGTAACAATTGGGGTAGTATAGAGGTTGAACATAAAACCCAGGATCACATGCTCTTGTAAAGGCAAGTTAGAGGTACTTGTACTTGAAGAGAATTCTCCATTGAATTACAATTAAGAAAATTGGTTAACTGTGATCAAAGGAAATGTGTATTTAAAAGGCAATTTGTATATCACTTGATTTTTGTGTTACTGCTTAGTATGGACTTTCTGTCGGATTTTGAGATGATGTTGCAGCGGAAAAAGAGCATGAGCGGTAAGCGCAGACGTAATCGTGATGGTGGTACTTTTATTAGTGATGCAGACGATGTGGTGAGCGCCATGATCGTCAAGATGAATGAAGCTGCTGAGGTGAGTTGGCTTCTAGCTTAATCTTTCTCCCACTTAATTGGGTCTATGGCTTTTTGTTTTTTAGCTTAGCCCTTGCTTACACTTAAGATACTTTGTTTTTTGTAATAAAGCATTTACTATTCTAAATTTTAAGCACAGAAAAAATTTTAATTTTTTAGTAACCTGTTTAGAAAAAGTGAAAAGACGTAAGTATTAAGTAAAAATGTGCCTTTTTAGCCTAATGGCTTTGCTAATTTTATGGGGGAATGATTTTCTTTCCAGTTTGGCTGGTTTACCACAAAGTTTAATTTTTCTTCACGTATAAAAAGTCATACACTCATGTTTATTATGTTATAAACTCATGTTATTCTTTTGCCTCTGATTAAGAGATTGCATTTAACTCATTGTGCTTTAAAATTCTGCCCTAATTTTTTAAATTATGTTATTATGTTTAAAAACCAGTTCTGATCTTTTGGAGACACTTTCTGAAGTATTTATGCATTCAGTGATATGTGTCTAGGATTTGTTTTGAAATAATTCAAGGTTGAGGGGGAAATAGCTAGAGAAATAGCTAAAATAAGACTGACCATGTTTGTTTAGTTGTTAAAATGTACATAACAGGAGTATATTTGTTTTCTGTTGTGGAATTTGAAATTTTTCATAATTTAAAAAATGCCCAAGTAAATGCTGAAACTCTCCTTTAATAACATCCCATTATTATGCAAGCCTCCCAGCTGGAAAGTTATTTCTGATAATAAACCAAATTTTCCCAGATATAATTTTGTACCTTACATGAACTCTGAAAACTTTACAATTATGCCACTATTTTGAATTAAAATTATTTTCTCAATTTGTAATTGTTAAAGCTATTTTAATGGCTGTATGGGTTTAATTGACATGGACAGATACAGAATTTGGGGCTATACACAAAAGTCAGTTTTTAACTTAATTTTTCTTTCTTGTAGGAAAAAGTATAATTTCTCAGGAAAATTGCTGCTTTATTTTAGACTCTAAATTATAATGCTTGAAATTCATTATTAATAATGGCTTTATTTATTATTTTTTAAATCTTTTTCTTCCTGGATAGGAAGACAGACAGTTGAACAATCAAAAAAAGCCAGCACTGAAAAAATTAACATTATTACCTACTGTGGTTATGCACCTTAAGAAGTAAGTATTGTTTTATTGAAAAAGTTTTTTCCTTTTAGTGGAATGATAGTCAAACTATGTACTGGTGTTCTAGAGATATTAAAGAATGATTGCCTTCTGTCAATTCATAGAGTAATAATGAATAGAATTTCCTAAGTTATGTTACCGTCTCACAAATTTCTTTTAAACCTTGATTCCTGATGCAAATGGAACAGATAGCAAACTGATATTAATGAAAGAAAAACATGGAAACCACTAATATTGTTCTCTATAGACAGTTTTCAGCCTGGTAAATGTACAGCTGTTTTCCCAGTGTGAACAGAGCACATTATGGGGGAGTGAAGCACATACCATGCAAGGCTGATGTGGCCTGTTCTATCATGAACTGTCATTGGTATTTCTGGAATAAGGGTCTTTTCTTGATGAATCATTGTTAGCAAGGTCTTTCATTGTTTTGCTGAGGTGCCTGAATAATTTTTTAATACATTTTTTTATTGATTTCAGAGAGGAAGAGAAAGGGAGAGAGAGATAGAAACATCAATGATGAGAGAGAATCATTGATCAGCTGCCTCCTGCACACCCCCCAATGGGAACTGAGCCCGCAACCTGGGCATGTGACTGGAATCGAACCCAGGAACCTTCAGTCCGCAGGCCAACGCTCTATTCACTGAGCCAAACCAGCCAGGGCGATGCCTGAACAGTCTTGATTTCACCTTGAATCTAGGACTTCCTACTAGAAAATCGCTCCCTCTGATAGTGTCATGGTGTCTGTTAACTTACTTGACTCTAGTACAGAAAATGAAATTTTAAATGTCAGTAATTCATTGGCATACTTTTCCTGCTACGCAAATGCTTTCCTCCTGGTGTCTTGCATAATTCTGAGTTTTCTTTCACCCAAAACAGTTTCAGAATCACTATCCTGACAGATTAAGCATTAATTTTATAGTTGTAATAATTGGAGCTAATTATTCTGACTGTATCATTTATATTAACATTAACCTGACTTGTATAGTTTGGGTTTGTTTTGTTTTGAACAAATCATCTGCCTGTCAAGTGTGTTTGTGAAAATAGGAACTGAATGTCCTGTTGCTTTGAAGCCTGTGAATAGGGCACAGTAAACATGAGTGCAGGCTGACTCTGTGGGAGGGTTTCTGAAAGCATCACTAAATACGTAAGAAAATCGAAGGAAGCTGTAGTAGAATCAACATGTATAGACTTGACTTTTTTGTGTAATTATTATTTCAGGCAGGACCTTAAAGAAACATTTATTGACAGTGGTGTGATGTCTGCCATCAAAGAATGGCTCTCACCTCTCCCAGACAGGAGTTTGCCAGCACTAAAGATTCGAGAGGAGCTGTTGAAGATTCTACAAGAGGTTAGAGCCAGATGATCTGATTGTTCTCGCATCATTAATTATTTAATGTGGTTTGTGTTACTGCAACCTCTATATTTATATTACCTTGTATTTATGTGTTCTCTCTGCCAGAAGAAGGGTTTTATTCAGTATTTTTTAGGAACATAGCAAAATAAAATGAGCATAAATGAAGGCGGCCCTGATACACTTCATGTGAATCTGGCATTGAAGGAAAGAGATCCTGGAGGAGCTGTGGTTTCTGTGTAGAGTAGTACAGCAGTGGGCATGTTGTGGGGGGCGGGGAACAGAGTGAAAACACCAACTTCAGAGATAAACCTGCATTAGAATCTTCCGCTGGGCCACTTTGACATGGCTGTGACCCCTGGGGCAAGCAACATAGCTTCTAAGGGGATCCTCGAGAAACCTGTGTGCTAGTTGTTCTTACTCCTCACCACAAGCCTGCAAGGTGGGTGTATTGTCTCCATTTACAGATGAGGACGTTAAGACTCAGGGAAGTTAAATGACTTGTCCAAGGTCACATTGCTTGCAGATGGCTGTGCTTGGGTTCAGACTTAGATCTATTTGATTCTGGGCCTGTGCTACATCTTGTATTAAACGGTTAACCTCTGAGAATGCGTAGTTCACATTTTCTCACGTTGTTAAGTTTTACTTGAACGCAGCACTAATACTGAACTCTCAACTCTTTTTTTTTTTTAAATATATTTTACTGATTTTTTACAGAGAGGAAGGGAGAGGGAGAGGGATACAGAGTTAGAAACATTGATTCAGCTGCCTCTTGCACGCCCCCTACTGGGGATGTGCCCGCAACCCAGGTACATGCCCTTGACCGGAATCAAACCTGGGACCCTTTAGTCTGCAGGCTGACACTCTATCCGCTGAGCCAAACCGGTTAGGGCTGAACTCTCAACTCTTGATGTGAACACAAAATACCTTTGTGTTCAGTATCTGTAGATCCTGAAAATGGAGGTTTTTTTGTTACTTATCCTATTGTGAATGAGCCAGATCTCAGAGGCTCCTCTAGAATAGATGGGCAGGACTCCCAGTTCTGCGTGATTCATGTTGTGTGCACGTGCTTATGTCCTCAGCTGCCCAGTGTGAGCCAAGAGACCCTGAAGCACAGTGGGATCGGACGAGCAGTGATGTATCTCTACAAACATCCCAAGGAGTCACGGTCCAACAAGGACATGGCAGGAAAACTCATCAGTATGTACATTTGGTTTTTGTTGTGTTTATGGGTTTATAGAAGGTAACTGTATTTGTACCAATATATATTGAAAAAGAATCAATATAAGTGGAGTAGAAAAAATGTTTGGTACCTTCTTATAGGTACCAGATTTTTTACTTTTACACTGAAAATGCTTCTCAGTATATTTAAGTATATAATTCAATATTAAGTACAGCAAGTAAAATGATGCATTTTCTAATCATGGACCAAGAGCAGGTCGTGAGAGAGGCACTGGAATGCTGGTCCTGGCATTAGTCATTCCTGGTTTCAAATCCTGGATTCACCACCTACCTTACTGCACATCCTTAGGCTCCTGCTTTCAGCTCTAGGCCCTGGTTTTCTCCTCTGTAAAATGGGTGCTTGCTTTGGGTTTTTTGTAAAGATTAAATGAGAGAGTATATACAAAGCCATAGATATTCATACACACATATATACTCCTCAGGAAACATTAGCCATTGCTGCTGCTGTTGTTACTTTTATAGTGGTCTTCCAAGCCTCCATCTAATCAGTTGCTGTAATGTTTATAAAATCCTTCCGTTTTAAGAATGAAAAGCGAGCATTTTCATCATTCTCCTTGACTCTTGCTGTGCTCCATATTGGGAAGGAATTTTTAAACTTCCAAACTAGACTGAAAAAGCAACTACTTCTGAAGATAGTAATTATTTTTCTATTGAATTTTTTAAGAGTATCAGAAGTTTTTAGGGAAATTTAAATTTTTTAATATACCAGAGAACTATTATATCTTTGATCTTGTTTAATAATCTGTAATTTACTACCTATTAAATAATAAACTTTCGATGCTTTTGTGCAGTCTTTCCCGACCCTTTTTTTGCCCTAGACTGAGAAAAGCAGAATATTCCCAGTGATTGAGTCCTTTACACTAAAAAAATAATACTCACTACTTGTTATCAACGTGATTCTGAATCCAGGGGAAGGGCTGGCAGGTCAGTTTTCAAAGATAGTTAGACCACCCCCTCTGAGACTATTGCTTTCTTATTAGTTTGACAACACTTAATAGTATATTAAATGCAACAATAGTCTACATCATGTTTCAAAATAAAAGCACCTTTGGACTTTTACTAACTAATCAATGGGCCTGTAGTACTTTTTTTCGTGTTCATCCTAGCAGCTTTCTTAGATTTAATGGAGTACAGACCCTAAAGCTGCACTGTTAAAATATGATTTTTAAAGATTTAGACCATTTTAACAAGTAACAAGGGAACATTTTTTAGAATGAGAAAGTAGAAGAATTTCAAGATTTTCTCTTTTTTAAAAATATTTTTATTGATTTCAGAGAGGAAGGCAGAGAGAGATAGATATATCAGTGATAGGAATCATTGGTCGGCTGCCTCCTGCACACCCCCCACTGGGGATCAAGCCCTCAACCCACGCATGTGCTCTGACTGGGAATTGAACTGTAACCTCCTGGTTCATAGGTCGATGCTCAACCACTGAGCCATGCCTGCCGAGCCAGATTTTCTCATTTTGAATATAGTAAATTAGAAATTAGACTGTCTTTATGAAATGACAATACAACTTGTTGACTGTTAAAGTGGGTCAGGAATTACTCTCAAACAGCTGGTGATTATAGGTTTAAATGACCTTTTAATACTGAATTTTCTGAATCAACTGGAGCTACTTGTAATGTTGGTATTAGGCTGCGTTTATCCTATGAATGGTCCTGAGATAATGGTATCTTTAAGGAAAGAATATTCTAAATACCTAGAATATAGCATAACACTAGAGTGTGACTATTTCAAGACATGGTAGGAGGAATGCAACTCCGTGTACTAAATAATTGCGTTTTCCTGGTTACAGATGAATGGTCTCGGCCTATATTTGGTCTTACCTCAAATTACAAAGGCATGACGAGAGAAGAGAGGGAGCAGAGAGACCTAGAGCAAATGCCTCAGCGACGAAGAATGAGCAGGTATGAGGGAACAGGTATGAGGAAGTGGAGTCGATGTTATTGTTACAGTAACTTGGCGTTTTTGTAAATAAGATCATTAGGAAACCTGCTAAGATGATAGGATTTTGTCTTTCCTCTCGGCTTGATGTGTCTGTGTAGCTCACAATACCCTCTTAATTTCTGTGGGACAGTGTGTAAGTGAAGGCCCACACCCTCCCAGACTTCTGGCTTGATCTGGTGGAGTGTGGCCCCTGCCACAGTTCTGGAGGCCGCTTTTTTTGTTCTGGCCACTTGCAGAAAAAACTGTCCTTCTCAGTCCCGTAACAAATTCTTAGGAGAAAAAGATAATATTGGTTCAGTTTGTATCAATAAACTGGTACAGTTGTATCCATGGCAGTCCCCATTCCCCCATAATGAACCCTGGTGTGCAAGTTTAAGAATTTTTTTTCGATTGTAAAGGACTTAATTGTGGTCTAACTTTGATGTTCCCCTTTGCTCTTTTTTTCTTCCAAAGTTGCTAGAGGCCCAGTGCCCGAAATTAGTGCGGGGGGGGGGGGGGGTCTCCCAGCCCGGCCTGGCCCTCTCCAATCCGGTACCCCTCG
>NW_005871428.1:1004148-1027254 GCF_000147115.1 Myotis lucifugus | reverse complement strand
CCTAACCCCTCTGCCTGCCTGCCTGATTGCCCCTAACCACCTATGCCTGCCTGCCTGATAGTCCCTAACTTCTCCCCTGCTGGCCTGATGGCCCCTAACCGTCTCTGCCTCGCCCTGCACCTGGGACCCAGGATTCCCTCCAGCCAGTCACAGGTACCTGGGACCCGGGCCAGCTTTGCCCGGGCCACAGCCGCAGGCACCCGGGACCACGGGGCAGGCAGCTTGTCCCTCTCCCGGGCTGCAGGTGCAGCCGCTGGTGCCCAGGACCGCAGGGCGGGCAGTTTGTCCCTCTCCCGGGCCGCAGGCGCAGCCACTGGCACCCGGGACCATGGGCGGGCGGCTTGTCCCTCTCCCGGGCCACAGCCTGGCTGGTCCCCATTCGTCTCTCCCCAGTGTTGAGTGTCAGAGCCATGCCGGCATGAGGGCCTGACGACATTTGCATATTAGCTCTTTATTATATAGGATAAGATTTTAACATTCCTAATATTTCATTGATTACTTTTTTCCCAGCACTGGTGGTCAGACACCCCGAAGAGACCTGGAAAAGGTGCTGACAGGAGAGGAGAAGTAAGAACTTTGTATTAGTTTTATTTCTTTCTTGTTCTGTTTGCTGCTTTGTTTTAAAATAGCAAATGAAATGATGTATGTTCACATTGACAAGAGATGATTTTTCAGTTTAACATTCATTGAATAGTCACAAAGCATTGTATTGGGTGCTCTGGAGGATATAAGGAAGATTGAGAAATAGTTCATTCAGTGAAGATTTTAGCCCTGGCCGGTGTAGCTCAGTTGGTTCAGTGTTGTCCTATATACCAAGGGGTGGCAGATTTGATTTCCGGTCAGGACACATACCCAGTTTGTGGGCTCAATCCCTGGTCAGGATGAGTGCAGGAGGCAGCCGATCAGTGTTTCTTACCTCTGCCTCCCTGCCTCTCTCCCTTCCTCTCTCTGGAAACAATTTTTTTTTTTTAAGGCAGTAGTCTTAAAAGATAATAACATAGATTTTATTGCTGCTTGCTATGTCCTAGACTTCTGCATTAAGCTCTGGAAATACAAAATTGAATTTAAAATAGTCCATGCTCTCAAAAAGTTTTTAGAGGGATTATAGATAAAGGGAGGGCTTAAGAAAGGATGTGGGGTAAGCGTGTGCAAGACCTATTTTAGGGATGGCAGTTGGACTGGAGTGGTTGGGCAGTAGGTGGTGCCTGAGATGCTAGAAGATAAGGTTGGAAGTGTAGATTTGGACCAAATTTTGAACAGCTTTAAATCTAGATGAAGACTTTTCACTTCTCTGTGCTTCCATAGAAAGCTTTTGAGCAAGGACATGAAGTCATCAGATTTGATTTGGATGCTGATGTTGGTGTGTGTAGGACGGGTTGGAGGGGAGGAACTGAAGGCAGCGCATGGTTAAACTGAGAAGGCTGTGGGGAAAGAGAAGGTTGAGAAGGCTTTGCAGGGGCCAATTTGCAAGGAGTAGGTGACTTAGTCGGGGAGGAGCTGCCTAGATTTGAAGACACCAACCCAGAATTTTTAACCTAAGTAGCTGAGATGATGGTGTTCACTAAAAAGAGAGGAGGAAGCAGGCCCTGGAAGGAAAGCTGAGGAGTTCGTGCAGAAATATGAGTGAGGAGGAGGCCAGCTGAGACAGGGGTGGGGCGGGGGGTAACCTTGGGAGGGCAGAGGAGGCTTGAAACAGGTGTTTATCTGAATGGGATGGGCCCAGACGTGGTTGCTACATAAAACATGCTCTTCTCAGGGCCCTCAGACCTGGAGATCCTGGATTCTGTGCCCGCGCGAGGGTGCCAATGCCCTCAAACAAGGACTATGTTGTCAGGCCCAAGTGGAATGTGGAAATGGAGTCGTCCAGGGTAAGCAAGCAGGGGAACAGCAAGGTGGATCTCATGCCAATTACTATTTTATCTTTTAGTTCATGTTGAATAATTGCTCTTGAGATTTATCTGATTTCAAGAGAGCTGTTCTCTGCTCTTCTATCCAGCCAAGCCACGTGTTGCTAATGAGCTTTACTTCAGACTTAAAGTAACATTATCAAGTCAAGATTTTTCTTATTTATCCCTTTATTTTAACCAAATCTTGGACCTAGTGTTCTGATACGGTCATTTTTTTTAACTATGAGAATCAGAACTCACCTGCTTCTACAGTGTCCCCTTCCTTCCTCTCCACTGTTTTAAGTAATTCTGTTGTGAAATATTTAGAGTAGACACTTCCTCTGCCATCACTGTAAATACTGCTCAGTGATCTTCATTGCTTTTCAGTAATCCTCTTTTATTCTCCATTCCAACCGTTCTTTCTAGCCTGGTATTCTTAAAAAGGGCCTAAACCGATTGGAAAAGCATAAGAGGCGGTTTGCCGAACAGAAACGACTCAGCAGAGTGCACCGTGCTGTCAAGTTCAGCATTGAAGGCAACAGGATGCCCCTGTAGGCCTGGCCCTGCCAGAGCGTGTCCAGGAGGTATCCCCAAGGAGGCGTGCTCTGTGCATGTGCTTGAATTGTCAGTAGCTGAAGTGAGGACGTGTGTGTGTGTGTGTGTGTGTGTGTGTGTGTTTGCTTAGCCAGACAAGGCCAGGCCCACTTTTAGTTTCTGAAGTAATGACCCTAACAGGCACTGAGTGACATTGAGGTCTTCCTGGACATCTGGAAATGGACATGGAAGTGGACTCCTCCTTTACTGGCACCCTAGAGACCCACAGACAGTCACTTCCCTGGGAAGCGTTTTGGTCTTGACTGTGCCCATTTTTATTAAAAGGACTTTGTTAGGGCCTAGGACCATAGTGGTCTGTGTTACAGGCATAGAAACCAGTTAGTAACTTCTTGGTGGGAGGGATGCGGCTTCTTTTGCTACTGTCAGTGGCTCAGCAACATGCATTTGAGGACTCATGGCATAAAGCCTGACACTATTTAAGAGATAAATTTGATGACTATATATTTGATATGTGGTTGGAAATAGACTTCGGAACTTTCATGAAGCCGGTCTCACTGACCTGCCCCACTCTGAGAGTGACAGAGCGCCTTCACCGCAGTGTATTCTGGACAGTCTGAGTGTGCTGGTGCCTCCTGTGACTTCTCCATGACCCCACCTTGGCAGCTACTTCCATGATTTACACTCACCTTCCTGCCAGTTCACTTTGTTGTGAAGCTAATGTCTAAACAAAGCCTACTTTCTTATTTGTTAGAATAAATAACGGGTAGAAGAACAGTAGTTCAGGGCCATGAACTTCTTCATCTATAATTCCTGCCCGTTTTTTCTTTTATCCATATCGATGCTCCTCAATATCCCTTCACTCCTGCCCGCCTCCGCGCGCCCCCCCCCCGCGCGCGCGCACACACACATTCCTGCTTCTTTTTAGCTTAACTTTTCTCACTGCCTCTTCCCTCTTTTTATCCCTGTCTTTCCTATTTTCTCTTCCCCAACACAGGCCTTGGTGAGAGTGGAGAATTACAGTGTGGCAAAGGGAATGTCTTAAGTGATCTGTGTGACCCCCTCCTTTGGAAGCCTGCCTTTCGTCCTGGGGGGATGCGCCCCTCTGCTGTTGTTAATGGTTCTGGTCCCGCCTTCCTTCCCTGTGGCTGAGGAGCTGGTGGGAGGAGGTGACCCAGCCTCTGCTAGAGCAGACAGGTGGCCAGCGTGAGGAGAGGGAACTTCTAGTGCAGTTCCTTTCCTTCATCCTCAACAATCCCAAGGTCATGAGGTGTCGGCATTTATCTAGGCCTGAGTCTGGCTTTTGGAGCTCTTGAAAAAATACACGTTTGGGGGCTGGTGGCCTCATTTTACTTTTCAGTTCATTGTCCTTAAGCCACGTGACTGTCTCCCTGCTCAGGAGGGGTTCCTGCATGTTCCCTCGGGCCTCACATTGCACCAGCACTAATGAGTATTCGCACAGAACATTGCGCACGAAGACAAGTGGAGTGAGGCAACGGCTGTCAAATGGAAGTGTTTGTTCATACAGGGGTGGGCAAAAGTAGGCTTACAGTTGTTCGAATGGAAGATAATACAATAATGGGTAAATGATAATACAAAAATAAAGTCTATTTTGTGTACTCACAACTGTAAGCCTACTTTTACCCACTCCTGTATGTCATTTTTATTTTTGAAGTTATATAAATAAACATTAAACACTACAGAATAACCCTGTTTCCAAAGTCCTGCCCTTCCTCTAAGTCACCATTGATAATAGTTTGGTGTGTTAAATATATCTCCCATAATGCTTCAAGCTTAGTTTTTTCTTGTTATAATTGTAGAAAATACGTAGATGTAGTGCAGAGAAAAAGCACTCACTATTCAAAAGCACTTTGTTATATTTTTTGCCTTTTTTCGATTGCTATTTTAATTAAAATTATGCTATATGTAATTTTGATCACTTCTCCTTAAATCACCTTATAGATTTATCATTTATAATGGCTGCAGAGTAGTGTATCATGTGAAAATGTAATTTGCTTATTCACTTCTATAGTTTCTGATTTTTCCTCCTGAATAATGCAGTAGCCTACACTACATTGTATGTTTATATGTTAGTTTATGCCACGTAGGGCTTTTAAATAACATTAAAATGACAAAAGCAACACATGCTTTTATGTAAACTTTTAAGAAGAGAAAGCACAGAGAAAATTGTCACTCGTAAATCCACCGCACCTTAACATTAACATTTTGAGTTACTTCTTTTTGGTCTTTTCTAAATGCATACATAAACATGATTGCTGGTTTTGGGTTTTTGAACTCTTAAGCAAAATCTTCATCATATTGTATTCCTTGTTGGGTTTTGTCTTTGGCTTAGCATGGTAAAAATTCTTTTTAGTGACATTGTGTCAGAATATAGTTGTACCATAATTTTTTTAAGCAAACCCATCTTGCTAATCTTTTAGGCTACTTTTGGTTTTTCACTGGTAAAACTGTGATAAAAGTGTTCACCAGTGCATTGCACTTTTACCGTCCAAAGGAAGTGGTGTAGAGTTGATGAATCAGAGACTAGCTCGTTGAATTTAGTGTGTTAGCCACAGTGCTCTGTGTGAGTTCAGGCTTGGGGTAAGGGCAGCTGGCAGCGACCAGCCTCCCAAGCTGTAACTAGGGGGAGCTCAGCATGACGTGGGTGTGCATTTCAGTCGCTGGGATGGGGGCTCAGACTGTAGAGGAGATCTGGGAGTGAGCAAGAAGAAATCCAGGCTGGTGTGGAGAGCTGCTGGCAGTTGGGTAGTTGGCAGAGATCTGAGCAGGTAAGACTTCCAGTGTGGACTCACTGCAAGTATATAAATCAGGTTACATTGTCTGAAAGGAAGTCAGATACTTGGGCCTCTTCAGGAAATCTGAAGACAAAACCCCAAGGTCACATGGCTGATGTTCAAAAGTCCCCTCTCTTCATCCCTCCATCTCTCTTCCCCCAAGGGGGTATTCAGTAGAGAGATGGTAGCACAGCTCTTTCTCGTCTGATAGTGAATTTGTATGCTAATTAGTATTAGTGCCACATATTCAGATTGATATGAAGTAATATTTAGAATTGGGATTTTCCTAGAAAATCTAGGGCTGGTGATCAGCATGATTCTGATTCAGGGATGTTCAGACTCTGTAGAGTTTCTTGCTTTGTGCTTGAGTGTGGATTTTGAGTCCAGAGGTAGGATAGCGACTGGGGAGGCTCCCGGCTCAGGAGCTTCGCACACCAGCACTGACCCTGGAGCGCCTCCCAGGCCCTGCCTTCCTTTAGCAGCTTTGCCTTGAGCTTCCGGGTGACTTTCTTGTAAGCATGGGCAGGAGGGGCGGAATTAGGAAAACCCACCTCTCTTTAACCATTCAGATTCTTAGAGGTTGGAATTGTTAGCAACCCTAGAGTCAGCAAGAAGAGTGACATAAATGGCAGACCTTTTTAGCACTTCTAAAAGGTGTCGATTTCTAAGAGGCCACATCTTTTTAACCCTTTGCACTCCGCTGTGCCCTCTCAGGGGACAACGGAATTCTAGCATATCACTCGGATGTCCCCTCTCAGGGGACATTGCAGTTTATTAGTGATTACGGGGAATTGAGTTATTTCAACGCAACTTTTTGAGACATGCATGTTTCCCTGAAGTTTTATCTTGAAATGGCACAAGAAATTAAATCAAAATATCGTAAAATTACTAAGATATATACAAGAAATGTCAGCGGGTTTTGTGTCGGATTAAACAATAAACTACATATTCCCGATGTGGGACAAAGAAAACGGGACTGCATTGTGTGTTCTAACAGGAAAACACCTGGTGGCAGGCGTCAAACCACTTATTACTGTCAAACATGCACTAATCAGCCTGCAATGCATATTGGGGAGTGTTACAAAACTTATCATACTGTACAAAATTATAAACAATAAAATATTGGTTTTTTTGCAAATATACATTCCTCGATGTCACCCAATTCATATAAGTCCAATATCATTATAATACGTTACTTGGTTCCAAAATTATACTAAATAATACGAGGGTCTGTAAATGCACGTTTCCACCGCAAAGTAGCGTGGAGTAGCTGGTAGCCAATGTCCAGAATGGTTCGGAGTGCAAAGGGTTAAAACATAAAATATAAAAGTAATAACCAAACCTTTAGACATAAAGGACAAGCAGGAAGAGATATAAGAAATAAGAAACCCCTTGGATTGACTTAATTTTCTTTTCTTTTTGTGTCAGATATACTTGTTAAACCTAAATCTAATTGATTGCAAGCAGTAGTAGTCATCGTCATGGTGACATTTGGAGCACTGGCTCTGTGCCAGCTCTGTCCTTCTGGCTGACGGTATTTTCTCATTTACGTCTCCCAGCAGTCCTGAGAGCAGCGCCGACCCGAGGCGTGACCTGCCCAGGGTCACAGAACCTGCCGAGCAGAGCAGGGGTTCCCCCAGGTGTGGAGCCAGAGCTCCACTTCACGGGTTTGCCTTGCTGACCCTCTGGCCCAGCCATTATACTCACAGCTTTTCCTCGGATGACTCTCCTTTTCCCAGCTCCGTGTGAAGGTGCATCTGTCAAGTGATCAACTCCACTTTAGTTTTTGAAAGGGAAAAGCATACAGGCAAAATGTAATCTGATGGAATTGGGGATTATAGTTTCTATTTTTCCTCCTTTCATTCATCGAGGAGATTTCCATGGACTGAGACAAAATTTACCCATAAGGCACAGACAGAATTACTTTGCACGGAGGGTGTCTTGTGTTTTCTAACATTCTGGGACCCTTGCTCTCCTGCTCCGGAAGTCACCACAGCATGTCTGGTTATTCCCGAGCTGGGAGCTCTCCTGACTGCTGACTTTCCGATGAACGGAGATGGAAGCTAATCTAGGGGCATGTGTTTCAGTGATGGCTCTTGAATTTCCCTCCCACTTTCAGTTTCAGGGGACCTCCAAGAAGGGCATCAGTCGGCTGGATAAGCAGATGAGGAAGTTCACAGACATCAGGAAAAAAAGCAGATCTGCACACGCGGTCAAAATCAGCATCGAGGGCAACAAAATGCCTTTGTGACCTTCTTGGCTCCCCATCCTGCGCCAGGAAATGCGCAATGGACTCTGTGGAGAAAGACGATATTTTAAATTTTTTTAGTGTATCTGTAAATGGTTCAGCTTGTATCAAATATTGTCCTAGCACTTGCATTTCTCTCCGTGTACTTAAAACCATTGGTGTGGGCTTTGTACAGAGGAATACTAGTCCCACTTCTAGAGACTTCACAATAAAATCCAGTCTTGTTTTGGGAGACTGTCTCTTCATTGTCTTAGAGGCTCACTAGGGGTGCAAATTGGTTCTCGGTGAGTGAAAGAATCTTAGCTATGACAGTGGTTTGTGATCTTTCGAAGTTCAGCCCTGCCTACTGTCATATCACAGGGCACGTGCCTGGTCTCTGTCCTGGGTTCCTGACCAGGAGCTTCAGAAGCCTTTGGGTTTCCTGGCTGATGGGAATGTCTTTGTGATTCTAATGAGGTGACTTGTGGTGAGCCCCTCTGTGGCTTTAGGATGGGTCAAGTCACCAGGAGGACCTCAGAGCTCTGTTGTGGAGGGTGGGACTTCGGGCAGGCCTGACCTGCAAGGTGCTGAATTCTGAGTAGCCGTTCAGTCGCGTCGGTTGATCTTGACCATCGTGCCTAAATGGTGAGGCCCCAGCCACCAAAGCGCAGCGGAGCTTTCCGATTGGTGAGCATACTGATGTGCCGAGATGGCGAAGTGCCTTGATCCCACCAAGAAAGGGTGTGGAAGCTGTTTGCTCCCAGACCTCGCCCTCTGTGTGTCAGCATTTGTCTGGTCCTCCTAACTTGAATCCTTTATAATAAAACTATAGAGACAGTGCTTTTCTGATTTCTGTGAGTCATTTTAGTGAATTCTTGAACCTGAGGGCATCATGGGAACCCTCATACTTGTAAGCAGTCAGCCAGAGGGGACGGGCTCCACCAGCAGCTGGCATCTAGAATGGACAGGCTTGTGGGGACTGGGCCCTTAAACCTGGGAAGTCTGGTGCTAATTCCAGGTTGTTGGTGTCAGAACTGCAGTATCCTAGTTGCAGTTAAAACAACCTGCCAGCAAAATTTTGTTTCTTAGTATCTTGTCAGGGAAATTTTCATTCTTTTGATTTTTAAAAATATTTATTGATTTCAGAGAGGGAGAGATAGAAACATCAATGATCGGCTGCCTTCTATACGCCCACTGGGGATCGGCCCACAACCTGGGCATGTGTCCTGACCGGGAATCGAACCTCGACCTCCTGGTTCATAGGTCAATGCACAACCACTGAGCCACGCTGTCCGGGCTGCATTCTGGCTGTAAGTCCCAGGCAAATGTAAAACATCTGAAAAGATTCATGAAAAGAACTCTGATTTATTAAGTCTTGTCTATATGTTATGGGTGCTTGTCCGTTGATTGTTGTTTTATCTGTCTTTGTTGCTTATTGTTTGTCTATTAAGCATGCCTTTAATTTAATTTAATTTAATTTAATTTAATTTAATTTAATTTAATAAGAAAAGAAACCTAGGTGGCCAGGCCATTTACTGAATTTCCCCAGAGCAAACATGATGTGGGGTGGGGAGACACGTGGCCGATGGTACATGTCCTAGGAGACAGAGAGAGGTAGAGATAACTAAAAAGGCCCCAGCCCATGAATTCCTAGTCTTTGGTGATCTTGTAAAATGGACGCCCACTCCCGAGAGTGCCATCAAAAGTGTCATTTTCACCATGTTTTTATTTCCCAGTCCGTCATTTGAAATTTGGGTAGATGAGACATTTCTCAGAATTTAGGGATCCGTCTGGGATTTCTGTACCCGGGAAGAGAAAAGGCTAGCTTAAGAGAAGGCGCGCCCCTGCCCAATTTTGGGTGGCCTCTTAAATATGAGCCCCATCTCTACAGATGCTATAGAATAAACCCAAGACTGTTTTTCTTTAAAAGATGGCAAAAATGACACAAGGAAAATATACAGGCTGGGTTTAGGCAACAAAATTAGTGTTTACATAATAATAGGTAGTTTTTGAATAATAATGGACCACATTCCAAGGTTAACATTAAAGTCACTGAAAGTTAAGTTATCTCTGTTACAGAATTTGCCAAAGAAAATGCCTTGGATAATAATAATTGGCTTCAAAATCTCAAAATTGTTAAAACATAAATAAATAGATGTAGCTAAAATGAAGGATTTGTGGTTGAGCTTTTCAGTGATGATTATAGGTATATTGGCAGTGGGGGTCCAGTCACTCAGGGGAGACTGGTTGTGCTCTTTTTTGTAGAAGGGGCAGGTCTCATTTCCCGCAGCAGCAACCTTAGATGTTATCTCTAAGGAAAAATGTGACAGTTTTAAAATTCAAAGGTGCCTGGAGGCCTGCTTCCCTCCTTCCCCTCTAAACATTCTATTTCTAAAGCCTTTGGTAACTTAAGACCCTGGAGTTTGCTGAATTACATAATAAAAATTATTAAATATCAAGTATTTTGAAATAACAATACTGAAATATTAATCTGAGTTTGCCTCATGAAAAATCTAAAGGATAGATTTGAATCTATTAAATATGTCTTATATTTTATTTGAAATATATCCTTAAAAATGTGAAGATATTACTAATCTTGTTACAGTTAAGCCCCCCTTGTACTGGGGAAATGGAACCAACTGTGGTCGAGGGTAGTCTAGGGTACGGGGCAAGTTTATATTAGTAGCTGGAGCAACGGGGCAAAGTTGATTAAGAATACCTTGGTAACGGGGCAGTATTGATTAATGTAGCCCTGGTAACTTTGTGTCTGTATCCCAGGTAACTTTGTGTGTGTTTAGCGAACCGTTTTGTAGTTTCTGTGTATAAAAGGCTTGCCTAGAACCAGGTTCAACGCTGTCGTAGGAGAGAACGCCTATGGCAGTCGCTGGCCGGTTTCAATAAATCCTCGCTTGCTGCTTAAGACCTAATTGGAGTCGGTGGTCTTACTCTGGCGAAAGTTGGTCCACAACATTTGGAGGCCTCAGCGAGATCCCCAGCAGGGGTGAGAGGGACCCCCTATCTAGGGCAGGAGGCTCTCCCCCGGCAGGGGTGAGAGGGACCCCCTATTTAAGGCAGGAGGCTCTCCCCCATTTATTGCCGGACATGCAGCGAGGACTTATTGAAAAACCCTGCAGGAGGTAAGGCCTGGAGGCACCTGGGGTGAGATCTCACAGAGGGGAGTCAAGTGGAGGGCTGGATGCAGCATTACCTCCCGACTCCAGCCGGTGGCCACAACGGTGGCCACGGCATCTGGCAAGTGTGACTTTCAGTTGCACTGGGTTTGTCTGTCTGGTGTTTGTTATCTGGTATTTGTTGTCAAAAAGTCATCTGCTTCTGTGTGCTCCCCACTGCAGTGTTTTCAGGACTTCAAGGAGCGAGCTGCAGGTTCCGGGCAACCTTAGGTTGCATTTGTCTGGTTTGTTTTGTCTTTGTTCTTTGTTGTCTTTGTCTTTATCAAAATGGGTTAGGGTCAGTCATCTTCGTCGACCCCCTGTCAGTCAGGCTCACTCCGAGTGAGTGGGAGAGGAGCTTGATCACCCCCCCGGGAAGCCATAGAGCTCCCTCAGGAATTGGGAATTAGGAATCGGGTGGATTGTTTAAACTCTGAGTGAATATCTGGCAAAAGTGTATGAGTGTGGAGGGAGGGGGCCTGCCCTCTCCTCTCCTTTATGTGGCTCCACGACTTCGGTTACGGAGTCCGAGTGGGCCCCAACCTGCGGTTCCGCGATTCGTCATATGGCATAATGGTGACTCACCCCCAAGTGGAGGTGACCAGGCCCGGGGTTTATACGGGTGCACCTTAGGTAAGACGAATCTAAGCTCCTAAGGGACGCGGCCAGGCGGGCATCTGCATGAGGATCTGTGAAAACAGGTCACCCCCTCCCTTGTCTGTCTCTCACCACCGATCATCATGGGGTCGGGACAAAGTGAACCCACTGTTCTCAATTGCATGTTGGAAACAGCTGTTTGTTTGTGTGGGACTAGCCAATTTACTCTCATTAACTGGTCTGTATGAAGTGAAAGCTACTTTAATTTATTCTGCTTTTCTGTTGATAGGCCTGGCTGAACGTTTGGGCTGGACCCGTAATGGTCTGCAAAAGTCTCTTGGCAGCAACAAGAATTATTTTTCTCAGAGTCTTTTGCTCACTATTAAAGGGAAATCAGCCCACTTAGCTAATAAAAATTTCTGTCTATCAGTTGCTCTTACCTAGGTTGTAAATTTACTGTATTAAATTGAAGTTCTAGGGTAGATTTAAAGGTTAAGATGTTAATGCTTTTGATTTGCAGAAATTCTGAATGGGAGTGGCCCACTTTCCAGGTGGGATGGCTGGACGTAGGGACTTATGATTTAACCACCGCTTTTCAGGTTCACCATGTTGTCTACGGCCGGCCGGGTCACCCCGACCAAATTCCCTATATTCAAGTGTGGGTCGATATTTTGACTGAAAAACAGGTGGTTAAAGAGTTGCCAGAATGAGGAAAATAAATTGGGACAGAGACAGACAGTCCTCTTGGCTTCGGCCCAGAAGGGCAAAACCCCCCGTTCTCCAAGGTCTGGGTGAGGAGGCACTCCCCAGGGTCAGGCCTCCCCCGTATACTCCTCCACCCACTGGTCCCACGGTGGCAAAAGACCCTGATCGGAGCCCTGCCTCCTCCACAGCCGGTTTCCTTTCCTCCGGAAACACCAGTCCAGGGCCCGGCTGCTTTCTCCCCTCCTCGAACTGGGCAGGGGACAGCGTGTGCAGGCACGGAGGGGGAGGGCCGGTGGGGCCCTGCAGGCGTCCCCTGGTCCCGCTCCTGTGTTGCCACTGCGGCAGGCAGGCTGTCTGGACCTGGGTCCAGACAGGCAGCCTTTTGTGGTCTGTGTCCCATTTTCTACCAGTGGCCGGTACGGTTAGAGGGGCCGGGGTCCTTCTTTCTCCCAGAACCCACAGGGTTAATCTCTCTTTTGGAGTCCGTGATTTTTTATAATTGTCAGCAGCTACTGCAAACCCTTCTCACTTCAGAAGAGAGAGAGAGAGGGTCAGGGCAGAAGGGAGGAAACTTGTTCTGGGTCCGGATGGACAGCCTACATCTGACCAAGACAGATTAGAGGCTGTGTTTCCCTTCAGGCTACCCGACTGGAACCCCAATAGTAACGGGAAAGGAGGCTCTCGATCGGTATCGCCAGACTCTATTAAGGGGCATCCGAGCTGCTGCTCAGAGACCCACAAACCTCTCTAAGGTGACAAAGACAGTCCAGGGGCCTAACCCTAATGCCCCGGAAAATCGGAGGGCTGTCAATGTTGCATTTGTTTCCCAGTCGACTCCAGATATTAGAAAAATTGCAGAAGTTAGAGGGCTTTGAGGAGAAATCAATCTCTGAGTTGGTTGAGGTGGCCCAGAAGGTTTTTAACAATCGGGAGGACCCGACGGCAGGTTTAAACACCTGGATGGCGAAGGTCCTCCTGGCCATAAGCAAGGAAAAAAAGGCCCAAGGGGCCGGAGAGACAAGAAGGGCAAAGAAAAGCCTCGAGGGAGAAAAGAAGTCCAACCCTGGCTTGGGAAAAATCAGTGTGCATTTTGCAGAAAGGAAGGACATTGGAAAAGGGAGTGCCCTGAACGTGCGAGGGAACCGACTCCCATGTTGGTGAAGGAGGTGGATTAGGGTTGTCAGGGCTCAGCTGGCCCCTGAGAACCCAGGATAACCCTGACAGAGGGGGGCCAAAAGGTGGACTTCCTTGTGGAACTCAGCACTCACTCAGGCCCTCTGGTAGGGGAAAGGAACATTTCAGCTTTCTGAAAACAGCCGCCTTGAACACGGCCACACTCCTCCCTGACGAGACACTGACTACCTTCACTTCCCTCCGCGAGAACTTTGTGGACCAGCCCCTGCAGAATCCGGATGAGACCCTCTACACCGACGGGAGCAGCTTCGTAGAGGAAGGTACCCGGTATGCAGGGGCGGCAGTAGTGACATGAGGAGGAGCCAGGGGAGATCTGCAATCTGCCAGGATTAGAAAGAAGCCCTGGTGAGCGCCCCGGCACTCATCCTGCCAGACCTACCCAGGGACTGCAGGGATATATCTCCTCACACTGCCCTTACAGGAGGACACAGGAGCCACCTTAAGGACTCCTGACCTCAGGAGGAAAGGACATTAAAAATGCTCCTGAGATACTCAACCTCCTAGCAGCCATATAGGGGCCAAGGAAGTGGCTAAAAGACCAGTAGGGCCCCTAGAAGTTCTCATAGCCCTGCCAGCACAAAGGCTCCCAGAGAAGCCTACTCATCTGCCAGAGGAGCAGAGGCTAGCTGAGAAACTAAGGGCCCGGGAAGGAGAGGCTGGATGGCTGATTCTGCCAGACGGGAGGCCTATAGTGCCAGAAGCCCTGGGGCAGACCATCGCTTCCCAGACCCACCAGAGCACCCACCTGGGGGGAACGAAGCTATCGGAACTACCGGGAAGAGAATTTTACATCCCAGGGCTCCAGAAAATGTCCCAAGACTTAGCTAGAAGGTGCCAAGTGTGTGCCCGGGTGAACCAAGGGCCCCCTGTTGTGGCCACGCCAGGGCAGCGATTCTGAGGTCAGAACTCCGGAGAACACTGGGAAGTGGACTTCACCAAGATACCAGGAGGACAAGGAGGGTATAAATACTTGCTGGTTTTCATTGATACCTTCTCTCGCTGGCCTGAGGCATACCCAACCAAGGCAGAGACAGCACAGGTAGTAGTTAGGAAACTCCTCACTGAAATTGTCCCCCGATTTGGCCTACCACTATACATGGGGTTTGACAATAGCCCAGCGTTTATCGCCAAAGTTACACAATCCATAGTTAACACTTGGAGTGCGGGAAACAAGTTAAGTCGGCTCGCGTGAATTGCGCGTACTCCGCGGGAGCCGTCTTTAACTCGGTTCATATAGATTTGCGGTGGAGTGCGGGAAACGTGTAAACTCGGGCCGATTGTAACTGCGTATTACCAAATATTTGTTTGTAATCCACCCTTTTGGTGGATGGAACAAAACCAAAAGACAGAGCCATCTTATATTTTGGCGGGAAATTCACCCGCACTCCAAGTGTTAAGGCCCTAAGGGTTACCTGGAAATTACATTATGTTTATAGACCACAGAGTTCTGGACAGGTAGAGAGGATAAATTAGACCTTAAAGGAAACATTAACTAAATTAAAATTAGAGACTGGCGAAAACTGGGTAAGTCTCCTTCCTTTTGCTCTCCTCAGAGCTAGGTACACTCCATATGTACAAGGATTGACCCCTTTTGAAATAATGTTTAGGCGACTGCCACCATTGGTGCCCAAGATGGGGGAGGAGGAGGTCGCCCGTCTCTCTACCCGTAATTTGCTTAAGTCTTTGCAGGCACTCCAGCAAGCTGCCACATCAACCCAGCGGATTGTGCAAGAGGCTCACCGAAACGCTGACGTCCCGGGGGTGGATGATGCGAGCCAGTTTTCCCCTGGTGACTTAGTCTGGGTGAAAAGACACCAGCCCGGAGGGCTCAAGCCACGCTGGGACGGTCCGTATACTGTAGTCCTCAGCACCCCCTCAGCAGTCAAGGTAGCCAGGAAGAGACATTAAATCCATCGCACCCAAGTGAAGGCAGCGACAGTGGTGACAGCCCCCAGAGGTAGAAAGTATAACCAACCCAGGACCCACTGAAGGTGAAGCTGGTACCTGCACACCCAGTACTATCAGCTAGTGGATACTAGCGACGAATCCAGGGTCTGAATTCGTCCTTAAAGACCAGTAGGGAGTGTTAAGTTAAGCCCCCCTTGTACTGGGGAAATGGAACCAACTGTGGTCGAGGGTAGTCTAGGGTACGGGGCAAGTTTATATTAGTAGCTGGAGCAACAGGGCAAAGTTAATTAATACCTTAACGGGGCAGTATTGATTAATGTAGCCCTGGTAACTTTGTGTCTGTATCCCAGGTAACTTTGTGTGTGTTTAGCGAACCGTTTTGTAGTTTCTGTGTAAAAAAGGCTTGCCTAGAACCAGGTTCAACGCTGTCGTAGGAGAGAACGCCTATGGCAGTCACTGGCTGGTTTCAATAAATCCTCGCTTGCTGCTTAAGACCTAATTGGAGTCGGTGGTCTTACTCTCGCGAATGTTGGTCCACAACAATCTGAGAAATTCCAAGGATTTCTCTTGCCACCTAAAATTTAAGGCTTCTAAGAGTTTAAAGTTCAAATTAAGTTAGGAGAAATTATATGGTTGTGATAATAAAATGCATAAAGTTTAGAAGTACATTTTTAAGAAAAATAATTCTTGCATTTTCTCTGGAGAAATTAGTAGTTCAAAGTAGATTGTAGTCCTTATGTGTACTATGTGTGGTAAAATTTCAACCTAGGATATAATATTTTATATGGTCTGATTAAAAAAGAGGATTTTATGGTCTCAACCAAATTTTTATTATAAAAACCAGTTTAAATTTAATTAATATCTTTTAGAATAATAACAAAAAGTAATATAATCTTTAGGTTTGTATATTTGATGGTCTTTCCAAGTTAGATTTCACGACTTTAACCTAGAGATAGCCTTGGGACATTTCAAGAGCCCTGGAATGATTCAAAGATTTATTCTCTCTAAAAAGAAATATTTTTGAACTAAATTAGGCTGATCTAATATACTTGAAATCACGTGGGAAGCTTTCTCAAATAAAAATTAATAACTTCTATTTATATACATATATTTTAAATGTTATAAAAGTTTCCACCTCTAAGGGAGGACAGGACAAAGTTACTGAATACTTCTTAAGCAAAACCAGATTATTCATCAGCGAAATTTTAAGACAAAAAGCCTCAGACAGCCTGCTCTTTATATAACTTTGCTTACTTTGCTTTTTCAATAAAGTTGCCTACTTTAATTAATAAATTAGCTTTTTATAAGATAATCAAGGTCTCATATAATCTCATTTATATGAGAAGCCAGTATTTTATGAGCAACCTGGTTCTAGTAAAGGCCAAAGTAAAAATTTGCATTTGTATGCAAATGAGTACTAGCCAAAAAGAATGCTGTTTAAAAGTAAATTTTAAGCTTAATAAAAAGGAAAAATTTTAAAATCTCTTTTGCTACTATTTACAAAGTAAACTAAAAGTTATTATTCAAGCATTGAATCTCACCATTTAAGACACCATAAGTAAAAAGAGAGTTACTTTTACTTGATATGTATGCATTACAGTATTAGCCAGCATCTGAAAAGCAACCAAGTTTGTTGCTCTGTTTAAAAGAAAGAAAAGGATTTTTAAAAGAAAACCCTAAATGTGATCTAGAAATTACTCTGGGAGAAAAAAAACAGAAGGAAATTCCCTTCAAATATCTAGAAAACTATAATTAAAAATCAATGTATTAGGCTTCAAAAAGAAAAGTAAATAATTTGCATTTTGCTTTCCTAAACAAAGCTTATGTCAGTATACTCAGCAGAAATCCAATTAGTGTCATTTAGTGTCCACACACAAGGACAAATGAAGTTAGAAAATAAGCCTTGCCGAAACCGGTTTGGCTCAGTGGATAGAGCGTCGGCCTGCGGACTCAAGGGTCCCAGGTTCGATTCCGGTCAAGGGCATGTACCTGGGTTGCCGGCACATCCCCAGTGGGAGATGTGCAGGAGGCAGTTGATTGATGTTTCTCTCTCATCGATGTTTCTAACTCTCTATCTCTCTCCCTTCCTCTCTGTAAAAATTCAATAAAATATATTAAAAAAAAAAAAAAGAAAATAAGCCTTATTTCAGACTGATTTAAATTGGCAAATTGAAATAAGTGAATATTCAGGGGAACTTAGTTATACTAGAAGAGAACCTATTCCTGCATTGCAGGATTTCCAAAAGCCAAAATATTGTACAGCAAGCAAAAAATGTCCCCCTTACATGTTAAAACAAAAATGGGGGAATAGTGGAGAAATATCCTGTAAGTAAACAACATCAAGCCTTAATTACTTTAAATTTTTTTTTCACTTTATATTTTTTCACTTATAATGCTTATGGCAAAACACCCATGGAATTACACTGGTGTCAGAATAAGTCAAAGGAAAATGGTCAGGTTAAAAAGAATGACCCCGAGACTAGTTTATGGAAGAGTCCCTTTATTAACCTTTGGTCGAGGATATGCTTGTATATTTCCAGAAAACTCCTCCAAGCCCCTGTGGAAACTTCAACAATGGATCTGAGAGAGGAACTGACCAAACTACTCCAACCACAGATTGCAGTAGCCCCAAGCAACACGCTGACGAGACAGAGGAGAAACAGTCCAGAGATGGGGGATGGTAAAGACACCTTGCTGTGCTAGCAGTCATCAGCTGTGCGTTGGTGCATGTTACCCTGGACAAAGCCAAAGGTCAGACCTGCATTACCATTGCCCACCGTTTGCCCACTATCCAGGACTCGAATATCATTGCTGTCATGTCTCAGGGGACAGTGATTGAGAAGGGAACCCATAAAGGAGCCTACTGCAAACTAGTTCCTTAGATGCCTGACAACAATTTTGAAAGGACATGAAAGAACTCAATCCTTTTCATTAAATCTAAAAGTCTTAACTCAAGCCCTGCAAGCGGCATACACCTTTCTAAATTTATTAAGAAAACAAAAATGGGAAAATGCTGGAGGCTAAGACCAACAAGTAGTTAACATATAAATGCAAGAAGTCCATCAGAAGGCTAATGGACTTTGATATTCAGCAAGGGCTGAGAATCAGCATAATATTGCTGTTGACTGAATGGATGAAGGCAATCCCCTAACCCAGTGGTCGGCAAACTGCGACTCGGCAAACCGTAGCTGACGAGCCACATGCGGCTCTTTGGCCCCTTGAGTGTGGCTCTTCCACAAAATACCAGCTCTTCCACAAAATACCGACTTTTGCACATGGACCACGAAGTTTCAATCACACTGTACATGCGCACCCGCACGTGGTATTTTGTGGAGGAGCCACACTCAAGGGGCCAAAGAGCCGCATGTGGCTCGCGAGCCACGGTTTGCCAACCATGGCCCTAACCTGATAATCCTTTATCATTTACCAAACCTAACCATTGATATGTCTGTTTGCTTTGCTAAAGGGCAAATGTATATTCTAGTAAATAAAAAGCTGATGGGTCCGGAGATTCAGGAGCCACTCCACTAGAGAAAGGTTTCCATCTGGCTCCCCCATAATTTCTAAATTTATATTTCTTGTCTGATATATCCATTTGTGCATCAGCCCCTTCTCCAGACCTTGAACCCTAGCCGCGAATGGATGCGGCTTCACATCTGACATTTCACAAGTCATCACTGCCAATCTCACAATAAAAAAAAAAAAGATGAATAAACTAAAAACAACTATTCTTACATCCATCAGAGTTTCAAGATCACAGCTGCTATTCTCCAGAATTAAAGAGACAGGGAGGCAGATACAGAAAATAGAACTTATTGTACCAGGAATGCAGGAACAGAAATCCCATGGGAACTCTGTTATAAGGTATTTGCACTGTCCATAAGGTGGTATAGTTTTATTTAAAAGAGGATCAGATTGGGTATAAAGGTATATTGCAAACTCAAGAAAAAAAGTAAAATGATAGAGAAAAGCATACTGTGCTAACACTAATCAAAAGAAAGCTGGAATAGTTGTATTAACTTCAGACCAAGCCAACTTCAGAGCTAGAAAATTATCAAGGATAGAGAGGCATTATATAATAACAAAGGGGTCTATTTTGAGAAGACATAACAATACTTAATATGTTTGCATCTAACAACAGAGCGTCAAAATATGTGAGGCAAAATCTGATAGAAATGCCCGGAGAAATAGATGAACCCATTGTTATAGTTGAAGATTTCAACACTTCTATCAGTGATTGACAGTGGCCGTGTGCAGAAAATCATTAAGGGCATAGTTGAAATGAATGACACTATTAATCAAGTGAGCCAAATTGATATCCATAGAGTATTTCATTCAATGACAGCATAATGTACATTCCTCACAAGCTCACATGGAACATTCTCTAAGATAAACCACCTCTTGGCCATAAAACATCTCTTCAGTTTAAAAGAATAGAAATCAAACAATGTCTGCTGTCAGACCATGATTAAATTAAACTGAAATTAATAACAGAGATAGCTGGGAAACCCCCAAATAAAACAGAGTGGTTAAATATCAAGTCTCAGGAAATTTGAAAATATTTTCAACTAAAAAATTAAAAGACAACTTATCAAAAAATATTTTAAAATATATTTTTATTGATTTCAGAGAGGAAGGGAGATGAAGAGAGAGATAGAAACATCAACGATGAGAGAGAATCACTGATTGGCTGCCTCCTGCACGCCCCATACTGGGGATCAAGCACGCAACCCTGGTATGTGCCCTGACTGGGAATGGAACCTCGACCTCCTGGTTCATAGGTCGACACTCAACCACTGAGCCATGCTGGCTGGGCAACTTATCAAAATTTGTGAGATGTGGTAAAACCAGTGTTAGAGGGAAACTGAGAGCACTGAATGCATAATTTATAAAATTTATATAGAAAATAAAAAGATCTAAAATCAATCATTTAAGTTTCCACCTTAGGAAACTATAAAGATAAGAGTGCATTAAATACAAAGTAAGCAGAGGAAAGAAAAATAAAATTAGAGCAGAAATTAATGAAACTGAAAACAGGAAATGAATAAAGGAAATTAACAAAAACTAAAGCTAGTTCTTGGAAAGATCGGGTTAACTAAGAAAAAAAAGAAAAAAGACACAAAGTGTTACAGAATTTACCAGGCGACCAGAAAATATACACACAGGAGTACTCAGAGATTCAGGAAAAACCCATTTATTTCCAGATGTTTCACACGTACTAGTACAGTGACTCAGGGGGTCAGTCCTCCAAATCCTGAGCAAGCCAATATGGAGCCATGAAGCCCTCTCTTTATACCCTTTGGTTCCTTTGTCCCCCAAATAAGGATCAGACTTCTGGACCTTACACTGGCTTTGCAAAAGCCCCATGTGTTGGGATGGGGGCCGTGAGACCACACCTAAAGGCCTGGCCTGGCGCCAGTGCCTATAACCCCCTCCAGGGGTTGTGTATTGTTCATGGTTTATGGCCTCTGTAAAATGGGAGTATTTAGGTAAACAGGTCTTGCAAGACCAGATAATTAAGGAAGGGGCAGTGACTAGGTTGTAGGCTAACAGGAATGTGCATTAGGGATACAGAGTTAGGCTGCTAGCACCCCCCCCACCCAATGTCTTATTTTCCTCATCAAAATAACTAATATAAAAAATGAAAGTAAGGCCACCATTATTGACCCCAAGAACATTAAAAAGATAATAAAGGAATACCATGAATAATTAACAACTCTATGCCCACATATTTGATAGTCTAAATGAAATGGGCCGATTCTTTGAAAGACATAAGTCACCAAACCTCACACAATAATATATAATCTGAATAGGCCAATATCTGAAGAAATTGAGTCAATAACTAATAACCTTCCAAAACAGAAAGCTCCAGGCCCAGATGAGTTCACTTATAAATCCTACCTAACATTCTGTGAAATCTCCAAAAATAAAAGCAGCTCTATCTGGTTTGGCTCAGTGGATAGAGTGGGGTCCCGGGTTCGATTCCAGTCAAGGGCACATGCCTGGGTTGTGGGCCCAATCCCCAGTAGGGGGCATGCAGGAGACAGCCAATCAATGAGTCCCTCTCATCACTGATGTTTCTATCTCCCTCTCCCTTTTTTTCTGAAATAAATAAAAATATTTTAAAAAAATAAAATAAAAGCAGAGGGAACACTTTCTAACTCATTTTATGAGGTCAGAAACACCCCAATACTAGACAAAGAAATTACAAGAATAAAAAACTACAGACCACTGTTTCTCATAAAAGAGATGCAAAAATTCTTGAGAAGATATTAAGTTACTGGTAACTATAATAATGCATAGAAAGAATTATACACCATGACCAAGTATGCAAGTCTGGTTCAACATTTGAAAATAAATAATGTAGTTTATCTGATCAATAGTCTAAAGAAGAAAAATCACATGAACATATCAATAAATACAGGAGCATTTTACAAAAGTCAACAAACTGGAATTGGGGGGAACTTTCTCAACTTGACAAACAACATTTACAAAAAAAACCTAAAGATTACATTATACTTAATGTTGAGAAACTAGATGCTTTCCCACTAAAGTCAGGAGCAAGGTAAGATGTCCCTTCTTACTACTCCTATTCAACATTATACTGGAAATCCTAGTTAATGCAATAAGATAAGAAAGAAAAAGAAAATGGGAAGGAAGTAAAACTTTCTTTGTTCACAGATGACAAGATTGCCTATGTAGAAAATCCCCAAGAAACCACAACAACAAAACCCTCCTGGAATGAATAAGGAATTATAGCAGGGTTGCTGGATATAAACTTAATATACAAATTATTTTCTTATATGCCAGCACTAAATAACTGGAATTTGAAATTTAAAACACAATACCATTTACATTAATGCCCCCTAAAATGAAAAATACTGAAGTATACATTAACATATAGATAATAGATAGGTATAAAATTTATGTGAGAAAAAATATAAAAATTTAATGAATGAAATCAAAGACCTAAATAAATGGAGAGATGTTCCATTACATGAATAAGAAGACTCATTATTGATAAGATGTCAGTTCTTACCAACTTGAATTATAGATTAAATTAAATCCCAGCAAATTATTTTATGAATATTGACAAACTGGATCTAAAGTTTATATAGAGGCAAAAGACCCATAATTGCCAACACAATATTGGATAAGAACAAAATTGGAGACTGTCACTATCTGACTTCTGTACATACTATAAAGCTACAGTAATCAAGACAGTATTAGTGGGGAGAAAAAGACAAACAGATCAATTGAACAGAATAAATAGCCCAGGAATAGACCCATATAAATATAGTAATCTATCCTATCTAATAATAGACAAATGTGGTAATTGACAGTACCTTCGCTACACCTCCCATTGGCTAATCAGCATGATATGCAAATTAACCACCAACAAAGATGGCGGCTAATTTGCATACTGCAGGTAGGGTGGGACAGCGCGAGCCGCCATCCAGGTGCTCATGTGTGATCCCAGAAGCCGCCTGCCTGCCGTCTGTGTGCAAGGCCTGCCGCCCGCCAGGCCTGCAGTCCATGTGCGATCTGCCTGTCCTGCGCCCTGCCCCGCCACCCGCAAGGCCTGCAGTTCGTGTGCTATTCCGCCTGCCCTGCCCTGCGCCCTGCCCTGCCGCCCATTGGGCCTGCCGTGTGCGGCAGGCAGTGGGGCGGGGCGGCACGGCAGAGGGCCTGCCATATGTTACCCAGCGTGGGATCCGGGCCTGCCATCTGCCACCCAGGGGGCCGGCCTAAGCCAGCAGGTGGTTATCTCCCGAGGGGTCCCAGACTGTGAGAGGGCACAGGTCCGGCTGAGGAACACCCCCCCCCAACCCACCCCCACCTTCCGCCAGTGCACAAATTTTTGTGCACCGGGCCTCTAGTCCTATCTATAAAGATAACATTGAAATTATCCATACCTCTGCTACGCTTCCGATTGGTTATTCGGCAGGATATGCCAATTACTGCCAACAAGATGGCGTCCGCAGCCACGCAGCTGAAGCAAACAGGAGCTTGCTAGCTCCAGTGATGGAGGAAGCAAGGTTCTCGCCTGCATCGTCTGCTCTAGCTACACT
>NW_005871428.1:989708-1003250 GCF_000147115.1 Myotis lucifugus | reverse complement strand
TTCTGCTCCCCGCTGGCAAGTGGGCATCCCCCGAAGGGCTTGCCGGGCTGCCAGAGCGATTTCTGATTGCCTTTCTTAAGGCCATATCTCCCGGAGAGCAGGCCTCAAGCAAAGCAGATGTTCATCCCCCAGAGGGGGTCCCAGATGTGGGAGAGGCCACCAGGCCAAGGCTGAGGGAACCCCCCCCCCCCCCCCCGCCCCGGAGTTCACAAATTTTTGTGCACCGGGCCTCTAGTCTATATAAAAGCCTAAGCGACCCAACGACGCTCAACACAGGAGCTGTCCCCTGATGGTCAGTGCCCTCCCACAGCCAACCTCCTGAGGCCTCTCTTCCCCCATCCCCCCCAGCTGGCCAACCTCCCGTGGCCCTTCCCCCCGGCCAACCTCCCACTGCACCTATCAGCCCTGATTGCCGGCCAGGCCGAGGGACCCCACCCATGCACGAATTCATGCACCGGGCCTCTAGTCTTTAATAAAGGAGCAAAGGCCATTTAGTGGATAAAGAATAGTCTTCTTAAAAAATGTTTCTGGAACAACTGGACATCCACATGTAAACCGAATTAATCCAGACTCAGAGGTTTTGTGAAAGGTCCATATATTCAGAGGTTCCCAAATGTTGAAGAAGCTGAGAGGCCAAAGAATGAGGTAGACAAGTCCAGCTGGTTGGTTAATGAACTTAATAAGAGACTTTCAAACAGAAACACATCTTGGGTGACTGCAAGATGGTCATAGCTTTGTGCCTTCCACTCCACAGACAATGAGTTATACAGCTAAAGCAGTGGGCATAAGTCCTGGGAAAGAAACGTGGGGCAACCAGAGGGCCAGGTGCTGGGAGGGGCTGGGCCATGTCATGCCTCAGGGTGGTTTAAGAGGCAGCTGGCATTGAGGACCCTCCCTCCAGCTGCAAAGCTAGTGGAATTTGGTGACTTGCACAGAGCTCTCCTGTACAGGCCAGACCAGACTGGAGCCAAAGTCCACGTTCATGCAGAGGTCAAAATGGGGCATTAGTTTCAAGATGGAGTCACCTTTGTTCCACACATACCAACCATACATCTTTCACAAAAATTAACTCAAAATGGATCATAGACCTAAATGAAAGATAATTTAGGAGAAAATCTAGGTGACTCTGGATTTGGCAATGACTTCTAAAATACACCAAAAGTACAATTCATAAAAAAAAAAAAAAATTTAGACGTCATTAAAATTAAAAGCTGCTCTGCAAAAGACACTGCAAAGAGCATGAAAACACAAGTCACACTTGGTAGTTAAGTGTTGACCTATAAACCAGAAGTCACGGTTCAATTCCCAGTCAGGGCACATGCCTGGGTTGGGGGCTCAGTCCCCTGTGGGAGGGCGGGGATGCAGGAGACAGCCAGTTGAGATTCTCATTATTGATGTTTCTATCTCTCTCCCCCCCCCCTTCCTCTCTCTGAAATCAATAAAAACATATTTTTTTTAAAAAAGACAACCACAGACTGAAAGAAAATCTTTGCAAAATGCATATCTGATAAAGGACTGATATCCAAAATACTTTTCCTCACTTAACGTCATTGATAGGTTCTACAACTTTAAGTTAAATAACCTTTAACAATAACAATTATAGCTTAGGCTCAATGATATAAACAAGAGTTAAGTTCCTACAGTATCTTATCAATGTTATAACAAAACACTGTTGAGTGAAACTGTTTTTGTATCCCTGTTGTATAAAAGCTGAAAATAAGAAAACAAACACTCCGAATTTTAAATTGGGTCTCAGATCTTAACAGACACCTACCAAAGAAGATATACAAACGGCAGATAAGCATATGAAAGATGCTCAACATCATATGTCACAAATTAAGTGGCATAGCATTACACATCTATCAGGACAGCAAAAATCTAAAACAGTGACAAAAAATGCTGGTGAAATTGTGGAGGAGCAGGAACTCTCACTCACTGGTGGAAATGCAAACAGGGTCACCCACCTTAGAAGAGAGTTTGGCAGTTTCTTACCAACGAAACAGTCTTACCATACAATGCAGCAGTTATGTTCCTTGGCCTTTACCCAAATGTTAATTTATGTTACCATGAGTTGAAAACTTATGCTCATTCAAAAGAGATGCACACATGTTTATTCATAATTGCCAACTTGGAAACAACCAAGATGTCCTTCAATAGCTGTTGGGGTCCAACCCCAGCAGGTCCAGGGGTTCCCAAAGGTGTGGACGGAGTCAGGAAAGAAGAAATGACATGGAGACAGCGTTCAGTTGATCAACAGCCTAGCCAGGTTCTCTAGTCAGGTTCTCCAGCCAGGTTCTGTCTTTATTCTCCTGTTACATCTGTATTTATACCAGTTGATTTTAATCCTATCCATTCTATTCCAAAGGTTAGGGCTTTTGTTATCTCCATTCCAAGGTCACTACTCTATTGTTCTGTTAAGCTACAAGGAAGTAACTGAAGGAGATTATCCTAAGTAAAGATTATGTAGCTTAAGCATGATTGTAGTTAAAGAGATTAACTACCCGCCTGGCACTTAGTTAAGGGGTTTTACTGATTTATTCCCTTCCTTAGTTCTGTTAATCCCTAACTCCAGGGAAAAATCCCCACCTGGGGAAACAACCTTTCTCAGAGAGGTGACCTTGGTTAAAACACATAGTGCTAAATAGGGGAGCAAACATATTAAGAACAGTATGCCATATACGCTAGGTTCCTTGAAACATATGCTGTGCAGATGTTTCTTCCCTGCAGCGACTGTGTCAAGCAGCAAGGATGGACCGGCTTCCAGCAAATAGGTGAGTGCATAAACAAACTGTGCGACATGCAGACAATGGAATATTATTCAGTGATTAAAATAAATGACCTCTCAAGCAAGCTACAAAAAGATATGGAGAGGGTTGTTGATAAGATGGTGGCGGAATAGGCGGACACATCCCAAGGCTTGTCCTGGAGCAAATAGAATGAGCAGCTGAAACGAATAACATCCACCCTGAATTGGCGAAGGAGACTCAACTGGTGAGACAGTTTGCAGCTGGGAAGGGCAGAGTTCCCCTGGAAAGTCCAGGGCACTGCAACCATGTGAGCAGCTGACAAGTGAGCAGCACACTCCTGTCCAAGGAGCATCAGCCCCACGAGCAGCCTGCCCCAGGCCTAAGAGCAGCAGCCTCATGTGGCCTGCCCCACTCCAAGGAGCAGCAGCTGTGTGAGCGACCCACTCCCCGATCGAGGAGCAGCAACCACGCGAGCAGCCTGACCCGTCCGAGGAGCAGCAGCTGCATGAGCAGTCTGCCTACATGTGAGGAGCGGCAGCCCTGCGCAGCCCGCCCCCATCTAAGGAGCAAAAGCTGCGTACAGCCCGGACCTTGCACCAGTCCAAGGAGCAGCAGCTGCGCAAACATCTTGCCCTCGTCCAAGCAGCAGCAGCCGCATGAGCAGCCTGACCAATCTGAGGAGCAGCAGTTCTGCGAGCAGCCCGAACCCATTCGAGGAGCAGCAGCAGCCCACCCTGGTCTGAGGAGCAGCAGCCACACAAGCAGACTGCCCACGTCTGAGGAGTGGTAGCCCTACGCAGCACGCACTGGTCTGAGGAGCAGAGCCACACAAAGCCTGCACCTGTCCGACGAGCAGCAGCCGGGTGAATGGCCCGTCCCCGTCCGAGGAGGAGCAGCCACGCAAGCAGCCCACCCCCGTCCGAGGAGCAGCAGCCTTGCAATCAACCTGCCCATGTCCAAGGAACAGTAGCCCCACAAGCAGCCCACCACATCAGAAGAACAACAGCAGCGTGCAGCCAGCACCCATCCAAGGAAAAGCAGCCACGTGAGCAGTCCGCCCCAGTTCAAGGAGTAGCAGCTGCGTGTGTAGCCCGCCCCCATCCAAGGAACAGCAGCCTCCTGATCACCACACCCTCTGTCTGAGGAACAGCAGCTGTGTGAGAAGCCTCCCCCCACCAGCCAGAGGAGCCACCAAGGCTGTGAACAGCACCCACCAGAGGAGCTGCTGTCAACTGAGGAGCAGCTGCTACCACAACCACCAAGGAGCAACCACAGCCCGAGAAGCCACTGCCACCCAAGGAGCAGCCCATGAATGACTCAACATCTAGATCTGTCGGTGAGATCAAACATGGCTAGACAAAGAAACCCCCAAAGGAAAGAAAAGGAGGTCTCGCCAGAAAGCAGCTAAGTGAAACAGAGGCATGAAACACGTCAGAAAAAGAATTCAAAATAAAAGTCCTAGAGTGCATAAACCAGATGGAGGAAAAAATCAACAACTTATGCAAGAAGCAAGAAGAAACAGATGAAAAAATCAATAACTTATGTAAGAACCAAGAAGAAATGAAGAGGGATATAACTGCAATAAAAAACACCATGGAAAGTTTCAACAGTAGACTAGGAGAAGCGGAGGACAGAATTAGCGAATTAGAAGACAGGGAAGCAAAACACACACAAACTGAACTGCAATTGGAGAAAAAAATTGAAAGACAGGAGGAGAGCCTAAGGGAGCCTTGGGACAACATGAAACGAAACAACATATGAATAATAGGGGTGCCAGAACAACAGAAAGAGGAACAAGGGTTAGAAAACCTATTGGAAGAAATAATATCAGAAAACTTCCCTGAGGTGGGGAAGAAAAAAGTCACACAAGCCCAGAGAGTCCCAAACAAGGTGAACCCGAAAAGACCCACACCAAGACACATCATAATTACCATGGCAAATGTTCAGGACAAAGAGAGAATCTTAAAGGCTGCAAGAGAGAGACGGAAAGTTACATTCAAAGGATCTACCATTAGATTATCAAATAATTTCTCAACAGAAACACATCAGGCCAGAAAAGAATGGACGGAAATTTACAAAGTGATGCAAAGCAAAGGACTGAATCCAACAATACTCTATCAAGCAAGGCTATCATTCCAAATTGAAGGGGAAATAAGAAGCTTCACAGATAAAAAAAAAAAAAGGCTAAGGAAGTTTATCACCACCAAGCAAGCAATGCAAGAAATGCTAAAGGGACTGGTGTAAAAAGAAGAAATAAAAAGCTAAGAAAGAAAACAGGCACAAAAAAATAGAAATGGCTACAAACAAGTACCTTTCAATAATAACTTTAAACGTAAATGGAATAAATGCTCCAATCAAAAGACATCAAGTGGCTGAATGGATAAAAAAACATGACCAAAATATTTGCTGTCTACAAGAGACCCACCTCAGAATAAGGGACTCACACAGACTGAAAGTGAAGGGATAGAAAAATACCTTTCAAGCAAATGGAAATGAAAAAAAAAAGCTGGGGTAGCAATACTTATATCGGACAAAAGAGACCTCAAAGTGAAGGCCATAACAAGAGATAAGGAAGGCCACTTCATAATACTAAAGGGATCAATACAACAAGAGGATATAACCCTGATAAACATATGCACCCAATGCAGGAGCACCCAAATACATAAAAAAACTCCTGGAAGATATCAAAGGAGAGATCGACAACAATACAATCATAGTAGGGGACTTTAATACACCACTGACATCACTGGATAAATCCTCTAGACAAACAATCAGCAAAGAAACAGCAATCCTAAATGACTCACTAGATCAGATGGACTTAATTGACATCTTCAGAACATTTCACCCCAAAGCCATGGAATATACATTCTTCTCAAGTGCACATGGGACATTTTCAAAAATAGACCACATATTGGGTCACAAGCAAAGTCTCCCCAATTCAAGAAGATTGAAATCATACCAAGCATCTTCTCAGACCACGATGGCATAATATTAGAAATAAACTACAATAAAAACAACCCAAAACACTCAAACACTTGGAAGCTGAATAGCATGTTAATAAATATTGATTGGGTTACCAATGAGATCAAAGAAGAAATTAAAAACATCCTGGAAACTAATGACAATGAAAACACAACAATCCAAAACCCATGGGACACAATGAAATCAGTCCTGAGAGGGAAGTTTATAGCTCTACAGGCCTACCTCAAAAAACAAGAAAAAATGGTAGTAAATCATCTAATTCTACATCTCAAAGAATTAGAAAGAGAGCAACAAGAAGTAAAACTGTCCTTATTCACAGATGACATGATATTGTACATGAAAAACCCTAAAGACTCCATCAAAAAACTATTAGACTTAATAAATGCATTCAGCAATGTAGCAGGATTCAAAATTAACCCCAAGAAATCTATGGCATTTCTATACACCAATAGTGAACTTATAGAAAGAGAGACTAAAAAAGCAATCCCATTTACCATCGCACCAAAAAAATTAAGATACCTAAGAATAACCTTAACTAAAGAGGTAAAAGACCTCTACTCAGAAAACTACAGGACATTGAAAAAAGAGATAGAGGAAGACATAAACAGATGGAAGAACATACCATGTTCTTGGATTGGTAGAATAAACATCATTAAAATGTCCATACTACCCAAAGCAATCTATACATTCAATGCACTTCCCATTAAAATACCAATGGCCTATTTCACAGACCTAGAACAAACTCTCCAAAAATTCATCTGGAATAAAATAAAAAGACCCCGAATAGCTGCAGCAATCCTGAGACAGAAGAACAAAGTAGGTGGGATCTCAATACCAGATATCAAGCTGTATTACAAAGCCACTGTTCTTAAAACAGCTTGGTACTGGCACAAGAACAGACATATAGATCAATGGAATAGAATAGAGAACCCGGAAATCGACCCAAACCACTATGCCCAATTGATAATCTACAAAGGAGGCAAGAGCATACAATGGAGTCAGGACAGTCTCTTCAATAAATGGTGTTGGGAAAATTGGACAGATACATGCAAAAAGATGAAACTAGACCAGCAACTCACACCATACACAAAAATAAACTCAAAATGGATAAAGGACTTAAACGTAAGACGGGAAACCATAAAAATGCTAGAGGAATCCACAGGCAGCAAAATCGCAAACATATGCCGAAGGAATTTCTTCTCTGATACTGCTCCTAGGGCAATGGAAACTAACGAGAAAATAAACAAATGGGACTACATCAAAATAAAAAGCTTTTGCACAGCAAAGGAACCATCAACAAAACAACAAGAAAGCCCACTGCATGGGAGAACATATTTGCCAATGATATCACCAATAAGGGTTTAATCTCCAACATTTACGTGGAACTCATGCAACTTAACAAAAGGAAGATAAACAATCCAATCCAAAAATGGGCAACGGACCTAAATAGACACTTTCGAAAGAGGACATACAGAAGGCCAAAAGACATATGAAAACATGCTCAAAGTCACTAATTATACGAGAGATGCAAATCAAAAGGACAATGCAGTATCATCTCACACCTGTCAGAATGGCTATCATCAACAAATCAACAACAAGTGTTGGAGAGGATGTGGAGAAAAAGGAACCCTTCTGCACTGCTGGTGGGAATGTAGACTGGTGCAGCCACTTTGGAGAACAGTATGGAGTTTCCTCAAAAAACTAAAAATGGAACTCCCATTTGACCCAGAGATCCCACTTCTAGGAATATATCCCAAGAAACCAGAAACACCAATCAGAAAGGTTATATACACCCCTATGTTCATAGCAGCACAATTCACCATAGCTAAGATTTGGAAACAGCCTAAGTGCCCATCAGCAGATGAATGGATTAGAAAACTGGTACATCTACACAATGGAATACTACGCTGTGGTAAAAAAGAAGGAATTTTTTTTTTATTAAATCTTTATTGTTCAGATTATTACATTGGTTCCTCTTTTTTCCCACCATAACTCCCCTCCATCCAGTTCCCACCCCACCCTCCGCCCTCACTCCCCACCCACTGTCCTAATCCATAGGTGCACCATTATTGTCCAATCTCTTCCTGTACCCCCCACACCCCTCCCCCCCAAGAATAGTCAGTCCATTCCCTTTCTATGCCCCTGATTCTATTATATTCACCAGTTTATTCTGTTCATCAGATTGTTTATTCACTTGATTTTTAGATTCACTTGTTGATAGATGTGTATTTCTTCATAATTTGTATCTTTACCTTTTTCTTCTTCCTCTTAAAGGATACCTTTCAGCATTTCATATAATACTGGTTTGGTGGTGATGAACTCCTTTAGCTTTTTCTTATCTGTGAAGCTCTTTATCTGACCTTCACTTCTGAATGATAGCTTTGCTGGATAAAGTAATCTTGGTTGTAGGTTCTTGGCATTCATCACTTTGAATATTTCTTGCCACTCCCTTCTGGCCTGCAAAGTCTCTGTTGAGAAATCAGCTGACAGTCGTATGGGTACTCCCTTGTAGGTAAACTGACTGTCTTTCTCTTGCTGCTTTTAGGATACTCTCTTTGTCTTTTGCTCTTGGAATTTTAATTATGATGTGTCTTGGTGTGGTCCTCTTTGGATTCCTTTTGTTTGGGGTTCTCTGCGCTTCCTGGACTTGTAAGTCTATTTCTTTCACCAGGTAGGGGAGGTTTTCTGTCATTATTTCTTCAAATATGTTTTCAATATCTTGCTCTCTCTCTTCTTCTGGCACCCCTATAATTCTGATGTTGGTACATTTGAAGCTGTCCCAGAGGCTCCTTACACTATCTTCATATTTTTGGATTCTTTTTTCATTTTGCTTTTCTGGTTGGGTGTTTTTTGCTTCTTCGTATTTCAAATCTTTGACTTGATTCTTGCGATCCTCTGGTCTGCTGTGGGAGTCTGTATAATATTCTTTATTTCAGTCAGTGTATGTTTAATTTCTAGTTGGTCCTTTATCACAACCTCGAGGGTCTCACTAGATTTCTTGAGGATCTCACTACATTTATGGGCGGTTTCTAGAAAATTCTTGAAAAACCTAAAAAGTGTGGTTTTGAACTCTATATCCAGTTGTTTGCTTTCCTCCATTTCTGTCATGTCTGTCCTGTTTCTTTGTCTCGGCATTTTTTATGCTTCGCTGTGTCGATAGAGTGGCTTTCTGTGCTAAGTGTCCCAATTTCCTGAGGTAGACACTCTTGGTGCACCCCCTTGTGGGCTTTGTGCACAGTCTTGTAGTTAAGCCTTGATTGTTGTAGGTAAAACTGGGAGGATTTGACCTCCAGGCCAATTGGCTATGAGAATCGGCTGTGTCTACGGTGGGAGAACTTCTGTGCTGAAGACACCCTTATGGGGCAAGACTTGCTTCAGTGGGGCTTTGGTGCTCACTGAGTCTGCCCCCTGAGTGTGTCCCTTATGGATCTGAGGAGTTGTAATTGGATGGTCCCACTCTGACCACTGGTTACACTGGCTCTTGGATCTAAGGAGGTGCTAATCTAGCCTTTTCCTGAGGCTACCCAGCAGAAGCCAGCTGTAAAGCAATGCAAGTTGCCCTGGGGCCTTTGGGCAGCTGCAGTTTGTTAAGTTATTTTCAGATTACAAAGGGCCGGGCCTTTCATATGCAAAAGCCTCCATGCAGGGCTTGGGCAGGGTGGGGTCCCAGGGGATCAACAGGGCAGGTTGAGCAAGCGAGCAGTATGGCTGCTCTCAGTCCTGCCTTCAGAGGTCCTGGCAATCGCAGCGAGTGCCTCTGAGAGAAAGCTGCCCTTGAGTTCTGACCCATGCCAGACAGTCCTGTTTCTCCCGTATGAGTCTGGGTCCCCAGAGACTCACCCGGAACTGGAGCTCAGAGCCTGGGACTCCCTCCGGATTGAAAAAGTCAATCGTGTCCTCAGCTGCCAGCCCTCTCCGCATGCACCTCCGCACCTTTGTATTTACTTCAGCACCGCACCTCCTCTGAGTCTCGGTATGCTTTTCTCTTTCCTTCTAGTTGTAGAAATTCCACTCAGCCAGCCTTCCTGTGGTTCTGGATGATGTCCGTTAGGTCTTTTAGTTGTATTTTTGAAGTGGTTGTGTGAGGCAGCAATTTCCGGTGTTTACCTATGCCGCCATCTTGGTTTCCAAGAAGGAATTCTTGCCATTTACAACAACATGGATGAAACGGAGAGCATTATGCTAAGTGAAATAAGCCAGTCAGAGAAAGGTAAATACCACATGATCTCACTCATTTGTGGAATATAGAGAACAACATAGACTAATGAACAGGGACAGATCCAAAGACAGAGAAACAGCGATCAGACTATCAATCCCCAGAGGGAAAGTAGGGGAGGGTGGGGGTAAGGGGAAGAGATCAACCAAAGGACTTGTATGCATGCATATAAGCCCAACCAATGGACACAGACAACAGGGGGATTAGAGCATGAGTGGTGTGCGGGGGGAGGTTGGGGGTTAATGGGGGGATGAGGACACATTTGTAATACCTTAACCAATAAAGAAATTAAAGATAAAAAAGTGGGCAAAAGACCTAAATAGACACTTTTTAAAAGAGGACATTCAGAAAGCCAAGAGACATATGAAAACATGCTCAAAGTCACTAATCATCCGAGAAATGCAAATCAAAACAACAATGAGGTACCATCTCACACCTGTCAGAATGGCTATCATCAACAAATCAACAAACGACAAGTGTTGGAGAGGATGCGGAGAAAAGAGGACACTCGTGCACTGCTGGTGGGAATGAAGACTGGTGCAGCCACTATGGAAGACAGTATGGAGTTTCCTCAAAAAACTGGAAATGGAACTCCCATTTGACCCAGTGATCCCACTTCTAGGAATATATCCCAAGAAACCAGAAACACCAATCAGAAAGGATATATGCGTCCCTATGTTCATAGCAGCACAATTTACCATAGCTAAGATCTGGAAACAGCCTAAGTGCCCACCAGCAGATGAATGGATTAGAAAACTGTGGTACATCTACATGATGGAATACTATGCTGCTGTAAAAAAGAAGGAACTCTTACCATTTGCAACAGCATGGATGGAACTGGAGAGCATTATGCTAAGTGAAATAAGCCAGTCAATGAAAGAAAAATACCACGTGATCTCACTCATTTATGGATAATTAAGATCATTATAAACTGATGAACAAAAATAGATACAGAGACAGAGCAACATCGAACAGACTGTCAAACTACAGCAGGAAGGCCGGGGAGGGTTGAGGGAGGGGGGTAAGAGATCAACCGAAGGACTTGTATGCATGCATATAAGCATAACCAATGGACACAAGACACTGGTGGGTATGGGAGGCTAGGGGAAGGTCAAGGGGAGAAAAAAAAGGAGACATATGTAATACTCTTTGTAATACTTTAAGCAATAAAACAATTTTTTAAAAAAAGATATGGAGAAAATGTAAATGCATATTTCAAAGTGAAAGAACCCAATCTGAAAAAACTATATACTGTATGACTCCAAGTATATGGCATTCTGAAAAAGGCAAAACTATGGAGACAGTAAAAGGTCAGTGGTCCAGGGGAGGGAGGGAGGGATGAATAGGTAGCCACAGGGGGTTTTTAGGACAGTGAAACTATTTTGCATGATAGTTTAATGTTGGATTCATGTCATTATACGTATTTCAAGACCCATGCAATGTAAAACGCAAAGACTGAGCCCTAATGTAAATTATGGATTTTAGTTCATAATGCATCGATATTGACTCATCAGTTATAACTACTGTACCATGCCAATTCAAGAGGTTAATAATAGGGGAAATTGGGGGAAAATGTTGTGGGAGGAATATATGGAAACTCTCTGTACCTTTCATTCAAATATTTTTTTCTAATCTTCATCAGAGGATATTTTTTCCCATTGATTTTTATTTTCAGAGAGTTTTAAACTCTGCTGTTCAGTTTCCCACTCATGCTGTTTCCAAATTTGGCAAATATCCTAAAAAGGAGTGTGGCAGTGTGTTCGAGGCAGGCCGTTTTTCTGAATGAGACCTCCCAGATATCTAAGTGACCAGGAGTTGAAAACTTATGCTCACTCAAAAAAGCTGCACACATGCTTAGTAGCTTTGTCTCCCGGATACCTAAGACTAGATTAAGCTCTACCATCAAACATCTCCCTATGGGCACACACTGAATGGCTGCCACAGTTGAAAATTTAATGGATGTTTTAAGGACAGTTTTACCTTTACAAAAATAAAAAATAAAAAATTTTGAGCCCTGATAAGTTGCTCAGTGGCTAGAGCATCAGCCTGGGAACTAAAGGGTGGTGGGTTCGATTCCAGTCAAGGGCACATAGCCCAGTTGCAGGCTTGATCCTTGGACTGGACAGGGCACGTGCTGGAGGCAACCAATCAATACTGATGTTTTTCTCTCTGTCTCTCTCCCTTCCTCCTGTCCGCTCTCTCTAAGTATCAATGGAAGAAATGTCCTTGAATGAGGATTAACAACAAAATAAAACTGCCAAAGAGAAGGGTAATCCCTGCGTCTTTGGGGTGGACAGACAGTCAGGCACTCAGTCCCCCCCTGAGCATGTCTCTCGGCAGGCATCTGAAACCAAACTAAGTCTACAGTCCAGCTTCATCTCAACTTATTTCTTGATTGAACCAGAAAGAGAAAACACTTTCTGATAGGAAAAAAATGTACTCGTAAGTTGTATCGTTCCTTTACAAACAGGTTTTAACATATTGCAAAAATTATAAGATAGACAAACAGGAAAATGTAAACAACAATAAAGAGAAAATTCTCAATATATGTAGACCCAAAGATGATCCAGATGTTGAAATTAGATGACAATGATTTAAAATAGCTATAACAGCCCTAACTGGTTTGGCTCAGTGAATAGAGCGTCGGCCTGCAGACTGAAGGGTCCCAGGTTCGATTCTGGTCAAGGGTATGTACCTTGATTGTGGGCACATCCCAGATTGCAAAGGGCCAGGGCATTCATATGCAAAAGCCTCTGCCGCAGCCTGGGTGGGGCCGGGGTCTCAGGGAATCAACAGGGCAGAGCAAGCAGCTATGGCTGATCCTCAGGTAATTGCTGCAAGCACCTCTGAGGGAAAGCCGCCCTCGAGTTCTGAGTTCTGCCTTGTGGACGAAAGGGGCCACATGCTGACCTGGCAAGCTCAGGAGAGGCCTGCATGGCAGTTTTGCAGACCTAAAGTAACCACAAAGGATGGTCTGAAATTAAACCTTAACTAAAAGCAGTGATGGTGGGCAGTTACGTCCTAAGCCGATATCTTCACTGATAAGGTCAACCTTTACCATAACTGAGCCTATCTGTCTTTTTGCATCTATGATAACATGTCCTTGGGATGTCTGGGTAACTTGTGACTTCCCTTTTTATGGAGCCCCTGGGGCATAGCCAGGTGTGCTGGGCCCAGGACAGATATGACAGATTCCTTGTTAATTGTTCCTGCACCCACCTAAGTATGTGTCCATCATTTTGCTTTTTATCCTATCACAGAGGTTTCCCCACTTCACTTAATCCCACCTCCTTAAATCTGTCACCAATGAATTTCATGTATAAATACGGATGTAACCCTGCCATTCTCCGGAGCACTATCTCAATTCGTTGAGGTTCTGCTTCCCGGCATATGTGGACAGTTTGGCTCAAATAAACTCACAAAAATTCTTTACAGGTTTCAATGGTTTTTTACGTTAACAGCCCGCTGCCAGACAGTCCAGTTTCTCCCCGTATGAGTCCTGGGTCCCCAGAGACTTCCCGGAACCGGAGTTCAGAGCAGTCGGGAGCTTGAGACTCCCTCCTGATTGAAAAAGACAACCTCATCCTCAGTTGCCAG
>NW_005871428.1:986454-988281 GCF_000147115.1 Myotis lucifugus | reverse complement strand
GAGACTCAGAGGAGGTGCGGAAGTAAAGTGCAGAGGTACAGAGGCGCACGGGAAAGGGCTGGCAACTGAGGATGCGGTTGTCTTTTTCAATCGGGAGGGAGTCTCAAGCTCCTGACTGCTCTACTCCAGTTCCGGGTGAGTCTCTGGGGACCCAGACTCATACGGGGAGAAACTGGACTGTCTGGCATCGGTCAGAACTCTAGGGTGGCATTCTCTCAGAGGTGCTTGCAGCGATTACCACGGGACACTGAGACTCCGGGCCTCTTAGGGCTGGGCTGAGGATCAGTCATAGCTGTTTGCTCCGCCCTGTTGATTCCCTGAGACCCCGCCCCACCCAAACTGTGTGCAGAGGCTTTTGCATATGAATGGCCTGGCCCCTTGCAATCTAAAATTACCTAACAAACTGCAGCTGGGTCAGAGAGACCCAGAACTTCCAAGAGAAGGCCCAAGACCCCACAGCAGCTTGCATTGCTTCACAGCTGGGCCTCATCTGGGCACCTCCAAACCCCAAACAAAGAAGAGGAATCTGCAGATCTCTCCGTAGCTCCTGCTGGGTAACCTCAGGCAGAGGCTAAATTAGCACCTCCTTAGAGATCCAAGAGCCAGTGTACCCAGTGGTCAGAGTGGGACCATCCAGATTACAACTCCTCAGATCCATAAGGGACACACTCAGGGGGCAGACTCAGTGAGCACCAAAACCCCACTGAAGCAAGTCTGGCCCCAGAAGGGTGTCTCCAGCACAGAAGTTCTCCCACTGTAGACACAGCTGATCCTCACAGCCAATTGGCCTGGAGGTCAATTCCTCCCAGTGATAACTACAACAATCAAGGCTTAACTACAACAAGACTGTGCACAAAGCCCACAAGGGGGTGCACCAAGACTGTCCATCTCAGGTAATTGGGGAGGCTGAGCCACTGGGCCCTATAGGACACCTAGCACAGAAAGCCACTCAATCAACAGGGGGAAGCATAAAAAATGCGGAGACAAAGAAACAGGTCACAAATGACAGAAATGGAGGAAAGCAAACGACTGGATATAGAGTTCAAAACCACACTTCTAAGGTTTTTCAAGAATTTTCTAGAAACCACTGATAAATTTAGTGAGACCCTCGATAAATCTAGTGAGACCCTCGAGAATATGAAAAAGGACCATCTAGAAATTAAGCATACACTGACTGAAATAAAGAGTATTATACAGAGTTCCAACAGCAGACTAGAGGATCGCAAGAATCAAGTCAAAGATTTGAAATATGAAGAAGCGAAAAACACCCAACTGGAAAAGCAAGAAGAAAAAAGAATCCAAAAATATGAAGATAGTGTAAGGAGCCTCTGGGACAACTTCAAGCATACCAACATCCGAATTATGGGGGTGCCAGAAGGATAGAGAGAGCAAGATATTGAAAACATATTTGAAGAAATAATGACAGAAAACTTCCCCTACCTGGTGAAAGAAATAGACTTACAAGTCCAGGAAGCGCAGAGAACCCCAAACAAAAAGAATCCAAAGAGGACCACACCAAGACACATCATCATTAAAATGCCAAGAGCAAAAGACAAAGAGAGAATCTTAAAAGCAGCAAGAGAAAAACAGTCAGTTACCTACAAGGGAGCACCCATACAACTATCAGCTGATTTCTCAACAGAAACTATGCAGGCCAGAAGGGAGTGGCAAGAAATATTCAAAGTGATGAATACCAAGAACCTACAACCAAGATTACTTTACCCAGCAAAGCTATCATTTAGAATTGAAGGTCAGATAAAGAGCTTCACAGATAAGAACAGGCTAAGGGAGTTCATCACCACCAAACCAGTATTATATGAAATGCTG
>NW_005871428.1:982546-983172 GCF_000147115.1 Myotis lucifugus | reverse complement strand
TGACTGAGGCTGGTTCTGACATTTCTTTAAACCAGAGGTGGGGGGGGAGGGCAGGCTCCAGGTGAGGGAGGGTGGGGGGTGCCAGGCTCCAGGTGGGGTGGGGGGGTGGAGGGTGCTGCCTCTGGCACTGGGCCTGGCCCCCCAGGCCCTCAGCTGATGTCCACTTAGAGTCTGGGAAGCAGGCCCTGGAACTGGGCGCCCACCCTGAGGACTGCCAACCAGTGCCCTGGCCTGGCCGGTGCCAGAGTCCTGATCTCCCTTTACCCCAAGCTCCAGCCACCTCTTGACTGGAATCGAATCCAGGACCCTCAGTCCACAGGCCCACACTCTATCCACTGAGCCAAACTGGCCAGGGCTGGTGAAGGTCTGTGGCAGCTGTCTAGCAAAGGAGGCAGGAAGCACGGCGACCACACGCCGACCACATGTGAGGTGCAGCTTGCCAGCTGAGGAACTTGGGAAATGCCCCTGTGCCCGTGCTTTTGCTCCAGGTACCTGCCCACTTCAGTCCCCGGCAGTCAGTGCTCTGGGCTCTCCCTGCTCCACGTCTCCTCCTGTCCCCCCGCCCCCTGCCTCGCCGACCAAGTGCAAGACCCTGTGTGCACCAGCGCTCCTCCCCTCACCAACTC
>NW_005871428.1:927069-982188 GCF_000147115.1 Myotis lucifugus | reverse complement strand
GCTCACCACTGGAGAACGCTGAGTCTGGTTGGGGGGGCTCACTTTTGATCCGGGGCCCCAAGCTGGTGTGAGCCTGGGAAGGACTTATGATTCCAGGTCATGACTCTCTCCCCTCCTCTGCTTCCCCCCTTGAAGAGGTGGCTGGAGGCTGGGGGACAGGAGACTTGACCATTCAGACCTCCCTTTGAACCTCACCCTGGCATCTGTGTGACCTTGAGCCAGTGTCTTTCCCCGCTGACCTGTTTTCCCTCCAAACTGAGGCTGTCTTACTGTGCTGGGTAAACTGGTCCAGAAATGAGCACCTGACGCCACATGCCACATGCGGTTCTCTGGCAAGGTTAAACCAGTCTCGCTGTTCTCGGAATTCACCTGTGCAACCCTGTCTCGACACCACCTCCGTGAGCATTGCCCACGCTCCTCCCCGTGGGTGACAGACCGGCACCCAGTGAGGACCACCGCAGGCCTCCTGGGCTCCGAGAGGGACTGTCTTGGGGACAGGGCGGCTGGGGTGGGGGATCGAGGCCGGGGCGTATGGAGGAGAAGCTGAGAGAAAATGCAAAGCCAGAAGAGAAAGGTGTGCCTGGGTTGAGTCTGGACCGATGACCAAGTGGCTATAGGCGGGAGCTGAAGGGGGAGGCCAGTGGGAGAGGGGGAGGAGGAAGGGCACCCTAGGCAGAGAAGCAGCTCAAAGGGAGGCATAAAGCCCTGGCCAGTGTGTTCAGTAGTTAGTGTGTCGGCCTGTGCACCAGAGGGTCTCGGGTTTGATTCCTGGTCACATGTGGGAAGGAGCCAATTGATCTCTCTCTCTCTCTCTCTCTCTCTCTCTCTCTCTTTCTCTCTCCCCCTACTCCCTCCCTCCCTTCCATTCTCTAAAAAAATCAGTGGAAAAAATATCCTGGGGTGGGGATTAACAAAACCAAAAAAAAGAGGCACAAATGCAAGGAGCAGGCAGCCCGATCTTCCTGAGACCTCCCCAGCCTCCTGCCCCTCCTGTTGGCTATGGGGCCGGGGTGGGGGGCAGGGTTTCAGGACAGGCTGAGGGGGTGTGACTGATACCCCCGGCCTGGCCTAGGGCTTTCCCAGCTGCTGGAGTGGGGAGTGAAGGGGGAAGGCTCAGGAGACGCTGTGACCACGTCCCAGGTGGAGGAAGGAGCTCCAGGATGTACCCTGACCTGGGGCTCCCTGGGCCCCCAGCACTCTGCCTGCAGCCCGCTCATCTGCCTGCGCTCAGTGGGTGGCTGAAGGCTCACGGGCCCGGGGTCCTGGGGAGGGGGGAGTGGTCTTACCAGGACTGACGGGTGAGCTGGAAATTCCCCCGGCCAGGAGCAGGAAGAGGCTGGCCAGCCGCCACATTCTGGAACTGCTGACACCTGTCTGAGGAGGACCTCTGAGCCCACAGCCCACCAGCCCTGCTCTGCAGTTCCCACTGTGCTGGTGTCAGGCAGAAGCGGGGCTCCCCGGCCACCAGGCAGACGCCACCTGACGCCTTGTCCGCATGGGCTAAGGGCATGCCACCTACTCTGAGGGGAGAGGGGAAGTGGGAAGGGGACTCCGCACAGAAGACCGTGGCAGGCACCCCCAGAACGCTCATGCCCTCCCTATTCTGGGGTGAAAGTTCAGAGTGGGGCTTCTGCTGCTCGGCCGGGCCGAGTCACCGCCAGCACCTATCAGACACCAGCGGCGTGTTCCGAGCGTCTGTCCCGGTCAGAGGGCAGGCTCCGAAGAGTGAAGTAACGTATTAAAAACCCACTATCAGGAGGTGGCAGAGCTCGGACTTAAGCCCAAGCCCCAAACCACCAGGTGCCCCGCTGGGAGCCAGGGAACCCTGCCTGTCCCCGAGACCAAGGGGTAGGCCCCTGCCCAGGCTGCCCCTGCCGGGCCCATTCCACCGCCACCGCCTGAGGCTGGTTCTGATATCTGTTTAAACCAGAGGCCCCCGGTGGGGCGGGGGGTGGAGGGTGCAGGCTCCATGCTGCCTCTGGCACTGGCCCTGGCCCCCCAGGCCCTCAGCTGATGTCCACTTAGAGTCTGGAAGAAGGCCGTGGAACTGGGCGCCCACCCTGAGGACTGCCAACCAGGGCCCTGGCCTGGCCGGTGCCAGTCCTGATCTCCCTTTACCCCAAGCTCCAGCCACCCCTCCAACCCGGCTCAGGGACTTCTTCAGCCTGTCCGCCCTCCTCCAGCCCACCCCACAGACTTGCCTGGAAGGGGACTTACTGGGGTGGGCCGTGGAGAGACCGCAAGGCCGCCCTCCTGCCGCCATGACAGCCTGGGCCTCTGGTTAATCCGTAACTGCAAATATTTGCCTGTTGGCCCTCAGTGCCTGGCCGCCCTCTCCACAGCTAAACAAACTAGTTCCCAGCTCAGCAGCGCCCTGTGCCCGAAGCCCACCTTGCCGCCAGCGGTGCCACCAGGAGGGGGGTGAGGGACGGCCCTTGGACGCTGCGCACAGATGTGGACTTAGGTTAGGCTCCTGGGTCTCACAGAAGGAGGGACAGTGTCCCCGTTTGCAGATGTGACATTTCACCCAGAGACACTGCAGTGCGCCCCAGAGCAGCGCTGGCAATGACGCCAGCCTTCCCCGACCGACGGGGCGCCCGCGCTGGAGGCCCCTGCTTCCGGAGCCTGTATGAAGGAAACTGCATTTTGTGATGCAAAACCTGGAAGATGTGCCTCTCAGGTCCCTGCCACGTGGGTGCCAGGCAACGGCAGTCGCCCTGTAACTACCCCACAGCTGCCGGCCGTCCCTATGACCTGCCTGGAGGACACTCAGAAGCCCTGTCACTTGCCCGCATTCATGGAGGGGAGGTGGCAGGCCTGGCGTAGAACCCAGTTCTCTCTAGCGCCCGTGGCCCCTTTGTGAACAGGTGAGAGAAATGAACAGGCTCTGGAAGGCTGAATGGATCAGCTCCTGGCCGAGCCGGAGGGAGCTTTGGCCCAGCCGCAGCTTGTCAGCACTCACCGGACACCTGCAGGCCGCCTCCCTGGAGGACCGGCCGCCCCCCTTCCTGTGGTGGCTGCACAGGGAAGTCACTGGGTCCCAGTGTCACTCAGATCCTCTCCCCGGGCCCAGGAGGGGCCTCAGAGCCCTCCTTCCACACTGAGCACTGGACTCAGAAGAATGTGAAGCCAGTGTCTGGGCATCGATGTTTGTTTTTTGTTGTTAATCCCCACCCCTCTCTGTTTCCACTGACTGAGGCTGGTTCTGACATTTCTTTAAACCAGAGGTGGGGGGGGAGGGCAGGCTCCAGGTGGGGGAGGGTGAGGGGTGCCAGGCTCCAGGTGGGGTGGGGGGGTGGAGGGTGCTGCCTCTGGCACTGGGCCTGGCCCCCCAGGCCCTCAGCTGATGTCCACTTAGAGTCTGGGAAGCAGGCCCTGGAACTGGGCGCCCACCCTGAGGACTGCCAACCAGTGCCCTGGCCTGGCCGGTGCCAGAGTCCTGATCTCCCTTTACCCCAAGCTCCAGCCACCTCTTGACTGGAATCGAATCCAGGACCCTCAGTCCACAGGCCCACGCTCTATCCACTGAGCCAAACTGGCCAGGGCTGGTGAAGGTCTGTGGCAGCTGTCTAGCAAAGGAGGCAGGAAGCACGGCGACCACACGCCGACCACATGTGAGGTGCAGCTTGCCAGCTGAGGAACTTGGGAAATGCCCCTGTGCCCGTGCTTTTGCTCCAGGTACCTGCCCACTTCAGTCCCCGGCAGTCAGTGCTCTGGGCTCTCCCTGCTCCACGTCTCCTCCTGTCCCCCCGCCCCCTGCCTCGCCGACCAAGTGCAAGACCCTGTGTGCACCAGCGCTCCTCCCCTCACCAACTCCTCACAGGCCACTTGCTCCGCAGCCTCAGGGCCAGGGCCTGGCAGACCGGCACCTCCAGGACAGCAGCTGCAGGAGAGGAGGAGGCCGGAGGAGTGCTGGCTGGTGCAGGCCTGGTGCAGGCCCGTGCTGTCTGCACAGGGTCCGCCCGCCCCCCGCCCCCACCCCCGAGCCTGCAGGAGGGGCTCTGCCTGAGGCACCCACCCCGCACCAGCCCAGATGCCCAAGCACTGGCCCCAGAAAAGCAGGGCAGCCTGGTGGCAGAAGAGGAAGTGCTGCGCTGCCAGGCCTCGGGGAGCTGCGAGCGGTCAGGGGCCTCCAGCAGAGCCTTGGTGCCCGGCGCCTGCTGGGCTGCGGCGGGGGCACCTACCCTACGGCCTGGCTCCCTCACTGGCTGGCAGGCCCGAGAGGGAAGGGCCCCACCACCTCCCCTGAGCTCTGTGGCTCTGAGAGGCTGGCACTCCCTGCAGAGTGCTGCCAGGAGCCGCCTGGTGGGTGGTGCTGCTTCGCCTTGTCTGACTGCAGGTTTCCTTCCCCAAGTGAATCCGGAGGAGAGCAGGGCGTTGGTATCAGAGCCAGCTGTGTTTTTAATAAATCTTTATTGTTGAACATATTCCATAGGTCCCCCTGCCCCCATGGGCCCCTTGCCAGCTGAGGCTTACAGACGGGAGGGCACTTGTGTGCAAACAGTTGTGTAGTTGTGAGGGTGCAGGCAGAGAAACAAGGAGCAAAGGTGTGGGGGGAAACAGAAAGACAAACGGGTGGCATCCTCAGGGGGTGCTCAAACCTCACTTTGGGGTCAGGCTCACACAGGCTGGGTGAACGTCCCTGGGCCTCAGTTTCCACCTCTGTAAAACGAGGCTATCGGTAGCCTGCACCGGGTGGTTGTTATGGGGAGTAAGTGAAGCAGCCTCTGCAGTTGGATGATCGATGGACAACCATCCCCTCTCTTGGCTCCCCAAGTAGCCTAGAGAGAAGCGAGGGCCACAGGAGGCTCTGAGGGTCGGAGCCTGTGAACTGGATGCGCCCTCAGGAGCATCTGTGCAGGTTGGGAGGAGGTGGGCCTGAAGGGAGGGGGGAGAGGACGCTGCCCTCCATCTGCCAGCTCAGCAGACACGGCGCCTCTTCGGTCAGCCCCACTCACCCTGGGACCAGGAACGGGTGTTCTTACCTGGCGTTGGCCCGACTCTGGTAACAGGTGCCAGAACTCACCTTGAGCTGCCTGTACCCCCAGTGGTTGGAGGTGAGCTGGTGTGGGGAGCTCACAGCCCTGTCTCACTCTCCCCTTGTCCTCTTCCCCTGTGTGTTATGCATGTGATGCAGGGGGCAGCCATGCTGCTCAGGGCTCACCCTCAGTGCGGTAGGAGCAGAGAAACCAGGAGGCCCTTGGGGCAAAAGAGGTGGGGTGGGGAGGGGAGGGTGCGCCTTCCTTAAGAAGTGGGAATGGCCCTGGCTGGTGTGGCTCAGTGGATAGAGCACTGGCCTGCAGATTGAGGGGTCCCGGGTTCGATTCCAGTCAAGGGCATGTACCTCAGTTGCAAGCTCCTCACCAGCCAGGCTCAGGCCCTGGTCGGGGTGCGTGCGGGAGGCAACCCATCGATGTGTTTCTCTCACATCAATATTCCTCTCTGTCTTTCCCTCTCTCCACCCCCTCTCTAAAAATCAATGGAAAAATATTTTCTGGTGAGGATTTACAAAAAAGAAGAAGTGGAAATGGATGTCAAGGCATAATGACACATCGGTTCTTTTTTAAAAATCCGGTTTATTGAGGTATAATATACATATAGTGAAATCACAAATATATATTTGTGTCTGATTGGTGTTTCCACCCACAATCACGATAGAGGACATTTCTCGCCCTTAAAGTCTCCCTGGGCCCCACCCCCAGTCCCTGGCAACAACTGCTCTGATTTCTGTTGCTTTTTCTAGATGGCATATAAATGGAATTCTACAGGAAATAGCCTTTTGGGACTGGCTTCTTTCACTCGGCATAAAGCGTTGAGAGTCATGTAGTTGATGGTATATTAGCAGCTTGTTTTCTGTTGCTGAGTGGTTTCCATTACATGGATGTACCACAAATTGGCTATGAAATAAAGCTGCTGCTGACATGATACACATGTCCTGGTGTGGGTGCATGTCTTCATTGCTCATGGACAAATACCTAGGAATGGAATTGCTGGCTTATGCGGTAAGTACCTGTTTACTTTTATAAAAAAAAATGAAAAAAACATAAAAGAACTGATATCCCAGGCGGCTGTACCACCTCCCATTCCAACTGAAGTGCATGCTCCCGTCACTGGGTGTGGTCAGTGTTTTGGTTTTGGTTTTTAAATATTTTTAGCTATTCTAATAGGCGTGTGGTAGTAGCTCATTGTAGTTTTAATTTTCATTTCCCTAATCACTCATGATGTTAAGGATCTTTTCGTGTTCTTATTTGCCTTTCAGATATCTTCTTTTTTTTTTAAATTTTAACTTCTATGGTGAAAATGTTTTATTTTTTACTAGAGGCCTGATGCACGAAATTCATGCAAGGGGCTCGGCCCTCGCAGCCCTGGCTTCATCTGGAAGGTCATCCGGACGGTCATTCTGCTGTTCGGTCTAATTAGCATATTTGCTCTTTATTATATAGGATTTATTGATTTTAGAGAAAGAGGAAAGGGGAGAGAGAGAGAGGGAGAGAGGCATCTATTTGCTGTTCCACTTATTTAAGCCTTCACTGGCTGATTCTTGTCTGTGCCTGAAACCTTGATGTGTCAGGATGACACTCTAACCAACTGAGCTACCAGTCAGGACAGATTTCTTCTTTGGTGATGTATCTATTTAAACCTTTAGCCTTTTTATTATTGAGTTGTGAGAGTTTTTATATATTCTGGCAACAAGTCCTTTGTTTCATAAGTATTTGCAAAAATTTTGTTGAGTAAATGCTTTTAATTTTTATGAAATCCAATTGTCATATGTCTTATGATTCGTGCTTCAGTGTCCTGCCTATGACACCATTGCCCATGGTCACAAAGGTTCTGCTATGTTTTCTTCTAGAACATTTATGGTTTTAGCTTTGACAGTTAGATCTCCAACCCATTTTGAATTTATTATTTTTTTAAATATATTTTTATTGATTTCAGAGAGGAAGGGAGAGGGAGGAAGAGAGAGAGAGAGAGAGAGAGAGAGAGAGAGAGAGAGAGAGAAACATCAATGATGAGAGAGAATCATTGATTGACTGCCTCCTGTACGCCCACAACCCGGCATGTGCTCTGACGGGGAATTGAGCTGCAATGTCCTGGTTCATAGGTTGATGCTCAGCCACTGAGCCATGCGGGCCAGGCTGAATTTACTAATTTTTATATGTGGTATGAGGCAGGGATTAATTCACTTTTTTTTCTAACATGGATAGCTAATTGTTCCAGCACCATTTGTTGAAAATACGGTCTCTTCCTTCATTGCATTACCTTGGTACTTTGTCAAAATCAATTGACTCTGTATGTACTTGCTCACTTCTGTACCCTATTTTGTTCTATTGATCTATCTGTTCATCTTTATGCCTATATCATACTGTCTTAATCACTTAACTGCTGTTATGAGACTGTAGTAAGTCGTGAAATCAGGTAGTATAATTCCTCCAATTTTGTTCTTTTGCAAAATTATTTTGGCTAATTTAGGTCCTTTGCATTTCTATACACATTTTAGAATCAGCTTGTCAATTTATACCAAAAAATCCTTTCTGAGATTTTTTGGGGATTGAGCTGACACTACAGTACAATTTGGGGAGAAGAGGCATCTTAAGACTAAGTGTTCTGATCCATAGAATTTCTTTCCATTTATTTAGGTCTTTGCTAATTTCTCTCACCAATGCTTGCTATTTTCAGTGTACAGGTCTTGAACATATTTTGTTAAACGTATGCCTACTTATTTCATGTTTTTAAAATGCTACTGTAAATGGCACTTTAAAGATTTCAATTTACAATTGTGAACCGCATCCAGCACGGCCAGGGGTGAACCTGACGAGGGGCAGTGAAGGATTAAAGAGGACAGACAAAAGAATACAGTTGGGACCAGGTGGACCACTATGCCTGGATGAAGGAACAGTGACCCTGCCTGTAAGCAGGATCTTTATTTTATAGTCAGATCACACAAAGCAAAACAAGGGCAAGATGTTTACAATGTTCTTGCGAATTTCAAATCTGTTTCTTTCCTGTTGTTGCCATTCTCTGAACTCTATCAGGCCTTGTTTAGCAGCACTTGCTGCACCTCCCACAGCCCACATCCCTTAGCTACCTAGGACTGCAGGGTCGGACTATAAGGTCAAGCTTACAACCGTAGACTTTTGGCTATAATTGTGCTGGGAGGGCTTTGCCCTCCAAGCTGGGACTTGTATGTGGCTTTGCCACAAGTCAGTCTGAGGCTTGATCCTGTCGGAACCCTGTAGCCGCTCTCCACACAATTGTTTGTTGCTAGTCTTATTGATGGGAAGAGGCCCTTGTTCCCACCTGTTGCTCGTGGGGGTGGAGTTCTTGCGATGTCCTGAGGAAAGGAATTGTCCGAGCCTCACACTGGAGGGTGAGGTATGATAGAGAGCTTCATTTCTGTGGAATTACACCCCTGGGTTCCCAAGGTCTCATCTCCCTCAGGCCCGCCAAGGAAGAAGTGCAGCTGGTGCTTCAGCAGAGCTAGAACCAGAGCCAGTGTCCAGAGTTCCCATTCCATATTGGAGCTGAGTCCAGTCCAGCATCAGGGAAACTTGGCCTGTGTTTTTCCAGTTGTAGTCCATTTGTCTACTGTACATGTGATCCGCATGCCCATGGACTATATGGGCAAAGGCAAGAGAGCCAAGAGCAACAAGGGAGCAAACTCCCTTTTTTATGGGATTAAGTATTCCCAAATTTTCTTGGGCTTGCAGTGGCCACACCCATCCTGGCCAATGATCTTTGTTCCCAAGTGTAATAGTCACCCCAACTTCACTGCACATGTGTCCATTTCGCCTTTGTTAGACCCCTCCCCCCAGGGATCTGCAGGGGATGGGCTGGTGGTTCCCCGGAGAGTGTGAAATGCAGCTTCCTGGTGAAGCCGCCCAGATGACATGCCGATAATGTCAGCCCCCCTTTGCTCCTCTCCTATTATGAATAACTAGGTAATTACAATGGCCTCACTAGTATACAGAAATACATTTGATTTTTTTACATTAAGATATTTCTTTTTTCAGTTCTACTGAGATATAGTTGACATAACATTGTATTCATTTTAGATGTACAGAATCATAATTCTGTAGTAGATCAGTGGATCGGCATGAGCAGAGTAGGAACAATAGGCCAGGTACAGTGGCCCGCCAGGCCCAGATGCAAGCCCTTGCACACCATCCCTTAAGCATCAACCCCTGGAGGTGACATCTAGGCCTCAGCTTGCTTCAGCTCCAGGCCCAGAGAAGCAGCAAAATCAGGTGGAGCAACGCCTTGGCTGACATCAGGAAGAGCTGTAAGGACTGATGAGCCCCTGCCTGGCTCCGACCAATCAATGGAGACCGTGAGCCTGAGGGGGCACACCTTGAAAGTTGATGACTATTCTATTGAGATCCTCCCCTGAGACCGTCAGGTAAGGCCCTTAAGGCAGGGACCCCTCACTTGCTCTCTCTTTTTCCGGAGCAAACAAAAACCTTTCCTCCCTGTTTGTCTCTAAGGCGCATATCTCTTTCTCTCCTAAGCTCCAAGGGCCTTTCTTGTGCCTCTGTATCTTGTTTCCTGAGCCCATTTTTTCTATGGCTCACTTCTTCTACCTCAGTGACTTCAAAATGGTTAAGTAGGAAGAATGGATGCTTTAGACGTGGATACCCTCCGCGATGAATTTATAGATGCAAAGCTGCTGACTGGCAAAGCACTGGTCTACCAAATCCAGCCTGCACTACAAGTTGAAAAGCCTGCTCTTGTCCGCTTTTCCCTGCCCAATGAGGATCCCATGCCCAAATGCTGTTGCTGAGAGGATTGTTAGCCTGATGCCATCACATTGGACTGACAGCAGAAATCAGTGTAATGTGGGCTTAATAAGAGCAGGGCTGCAAGTCGAAGAATTTTACATTTGACCACCTTTAGTTGGACCACTACATTTTAAAAAGATTTCTTAGCCCTCGTCGGTTTGGCTCAGTGGATAGAGCTTCGGCCTGTGAATCAAAGGGTCCTGGGTTCGATTCTGATAAAGGGCACATACCTTGGTTGCAGGCTCCTCCCCAGCCAGGGCCCTGGTCGGGTCTCATGCAGGAGGCAACCAATTGATGTGTTTCTTTTACATCGATATTTCTCTCTGTCTTTCCCTCTCTCTTCCACTGTCCCTAAAAAAATCAAAGGAAAAACATCATCAGATGAGGATTAATAGAAAAGAAAGAAAGAAAGAAAGAAAGAAAGAAAGAAAGAAAGAAAGAAAGAAAGAAAGAAAGAAAGAAAGAAGAAAGAAAGAAAGAAAGAAAGAAAGAAAGAAAGAAAGAAAGAAAGAAAGAAAGAAAGAAAGAAAGAAAGCATTGGATTAAAATGTCATTGATATTTTTATTAAATACTGGTAATATCTGTTTAATTAGTGCTATTGTATTTCATTGATATTTTTATTAAATACTGGTAATATCTGTTTAATTAGTGCTATTGTATTTACAGTCTTCTTTTACTTTTGTAGAGCAGTTTTAGGTTCACAGCAAAATTAAGGGGAAGATACAGAGAAAACTGAATTTATTTAAGGGAAGGGGTGGAAATGGGGACAGGCAAAGAGGAGGGCTGCACGGAGAAAAGGGGGCCCTGGAGGCAGGTTCAGGGATGAGCCTTGGGCGAGCTGCCGCTGCCCATTGCTCCCCGGGTTACGAGTCTCCTGGGGTCCCTTAGAGGTTGGGGGTATGTGCCTGTGGGGGAATGACAAGGCCGTGCTCCTTGGAGGGAGTTCCCACTGGGTCCTTTGTCCTGAGCGGGTTTTTTTTGTTTTTGGTGTGTTCTTTTGTCCTGAATGTTCTTATCTCTCTTGCAGGTGGGAATGTTAGGGGAGGTCTCAGGGGAGGGTCTCTATAGAATTTCCATCAGCTTCAAGGCGTGCTCTTTAGGGCCGTGGACTCCACTGATTGGTCGGAGCGGGGCAGGGGTCAGTGCAGCTGAGGCCTAGCTGTTATCGTCAGGGAGGAAAGGTCAGGGGTCTACACCACCTGGCCAGCGACATGAAAGATCGGGGTGCAGACCGCATGACCAGCGATGTCCTAGGGAAGATAGGTCACCCTGGGGGCGAGGTTCTTGTTCCCCAGTTTTGCCCCTGGCTGGTCACCCGGAGCTTCCTGCCCTGGGCAGTTTCCTTGCCTGGCCCACCGTCCTTGCTCTGGCGTCTAACAAAGGGTTTTTCCATTTTTTAATTGTTGAAAAATACTGAACGATGAGTATTTTGTAGTAAGTGAAAACTGTATAAAATTCAAATTTCAGCCCAGCTGGCATGGCTCAGCGGTTGAGTGTCGACCTATGAACCAGGAGGTCACGGTTCGATTCCTGGACAGGGCACATGTCTGGGTTGCAGGTTCGATCCCCAGTAGGGGCGTGCAGGAGGCAGCCGATCCATGATTCTCTCTCACCATTGATGTTCCTGTCTCTCTCCCTTCCTGTCTGAAATCAATAGTGTGTGTGTGTGTGTGTGTGTGTGTGTGTGTGTGTGTGTGAACTCAGTGTTCACAGAAAGGTTTCTTGGAAGTCAGTGCTCACTGGTGAAGGGTGCCCATGCTGATGCTTGCCTCGCAGGACAGCGCAGAGCTGAGCAGGTGAGACTGCGTGGCCCCTGCTGCAGTCCGATGGTGCTTGGGCCCAGCTGTTCAGGAGGCAGTTCTGCCTGGGGATAGTGCACCCTGGGCTGAGGGGGCCTGTGGCCTGCGGGGACTCCCACCCTGGGAAGCCATTCCAGCCCTGCTAAGCTTCCCAGGGTTTGTCCACTGGCAGGAGAGCCCTCCTCACCAGCTCCCTGGCGCTGCCCTTTCGGGCGTGACTTGCTGGCCTGGGCTCTGGGGCAGTGGCCCTGGCTGCACTGTGGGGATCCAGTTTTGTCCCACGCCATCTCTGGGAGCCCTCCACTATGTGGTGTGGAAGGGTCCCCAGCTAATCCTCACACAAAGTTCAAGGAAGTCAGGCCTGCACGCATATTGCCTGGAGGCTCCCAGGGACAGACACGCCCCGTCACCTGCAGCCTGGACAAACTGTCTTGGCATCTGGGCCTTATGACAGTTGTGGCTTGACTCAGCGTTCATTTTTTAAAAAAATATTCGTGGGTTTATTTATTTTAATCCTCACCTGAGGATACGTTTTCACTGATTTTAGAGAGAGAGAGAGAAACATCAATTGGCTGTCTCCCTTACCCAACCCGATCAGGATTGAACCCCAACGTGCCCTGAGAGGAATCAAACCTGTCACCCTTTGGGGGATGGGACGACGCTCCGACCCAGTGAGCCACACCAGCCAGGTCGACTCAGTATTTTTCAAACCATTTTTTTTTTAAAAAAAACTTACCCCTCAGTAAGAAATACAGTTTACATCTCAAAGCTTTGTAAAAAATACTTTTATTGATTTCACAAGACTACCCCTATTGCTGGTGATTGTACTCTTGCCATTGTCTATCCCATTTCTTTCTTTCTTTTTTTGTTAATCCTCACCTGAGGGTATTTTTCCCCATTGCTTTTTCAGAGAGAGTGGAAGAGGGATAGAGAGTGAAACATCAATGTGAGAGAGACACATCCACCGGTTGCCTCCCGCACTAGCCCCAATCCAGGGACAGAGAACAAACCCGCAACCCAGGTGTGTGCCCTTGATTGAGAATTGAACCTGCCACCCTTTTGTGCGTGTGGCCAACGCTCTAACCACTTGGAACACTGGTCAGGGCGGCTCTTTTTTTTTTTTTTTTTTAATGATGATCATGAAACACCAAATTTATTTTATGACCTACTAACAGGTTGCAACCTGTGGTATGAAACTGTGTTTGCTGGTACCCAGACATCTGTCTTCTCTTTTCCAATCACAGCACAGCAGGAAGGGCCCCTTGGTGTGTCGGCAAGAAGCTTCCTGCCTCTCAGTCTCCATGACTCACCTGACTTCCGCCTCCATGAGCAATACACTCATACTTGTCTGTCCATACCTGATGTGCACTGAAACTTGGTAACTGCGACGCCCTGAGGGGGAGGGCAGGACTGGCGAAGGAAAGAGGATTTTGTTTCACTGTGCTTAGGTACTGTTTGCATTTTGTGGCATATATAGTACTTTAAATTTTGTATTTAAAAACATTTCAAACTTGCAAATAGGTGTCAGAAGCAAATGTAACAGTCCTGTACCACCACCAAGTTCATGCACTCTGCGTTCTGCACCACGCTCCCCGCGGACTCTCCCACCAGCCTCTGCACTTCCCCCGGGAAGTGGATGAAGCCTGCACATTCTCAACATTCTGCCAATTGGTCACGTAAAGACTTGAACTGAGCCCAGCCAGTGTGGCTCAGTGGTGGAGCGTCGACCAAGAACCAGGAGTTCACGGCTCAGTTCTGGTCAGGGCACATGCCAGGTTGTGGGCTCGATCCCCAGGAGGGGGTGTGCAGGATGCAGTTGGTCGATGATTCTCTCTCGTCATGGATGTTTCTATCCCTCTTTCCCTCTCCCTTCCTCTCTCTGAAATCAATAAAAAATTTTTTTAAAAAACTCGAATTGGCCCTGGCCAGTTTGGCTCAGTGGGTAGAGCATCGGCCTGCGGACTGAAAGGTCGCAGGTTCGATTCCGGTCAAGGGCATGTACCTTGGTTTCGGGCACATCCCCAGTGGGGGGTGTGCAGGAGGCAGCTGATCGATGTTTCTCTCTCATCGATGTTTCCAACGCTCTATCCCTCTCCCTTCCTCTCTGTAAAAAAATCAATAAAATATATTAAAAAAAAAAAACTCGAATTGAAAGTTATTTACTATCCTGTAGACCAGTGATGGCGAACCTATGACACGTGTGTCAGAGGTGACACGCGAACTCATTTTTTTGGTTGATTTTTCTTTGTTAAATGGCATTTAAATATATAAAATAAATATCAAAAATATAAATCTTTGTTTTACTACGGTTGCAAATATCAAAAATTTCTATAAGTGACATGGCACCAGAGTTAAGTTAGGGTTTTTCAAAATGCTGACACGCCAAGCTCAAAAGGTTCGCCATCACTGCTGTAGACAGTGGTGTGAAAACTGGTGCTTCAGCAGAGCTAGAACCAGAGCCAGTGTCCAGAGTTCCCATTCCATATTGGAGCTGAGTCCAGTCCAGCATCAGGGAAACTTGGCCTGTGTTTTTCCAGTTGTAGTCCATTTGTCCTCTTCCTAGTCTGTCTGTCCATTGAAAAAGGTTTAGGATGTGCCAACGTGAAAGGGATAGCCATTGTATCAGAGGGCACGGTCCACTCCAACTGCTGGGTAAGGCCCAAGTCAGGGTCCCCATGACACCACCAGACATCAGCATGGGTACCGACAGTGCAGTACAATGGGCTTCTGAGGATACTCGACCATTTACGCATCCGGATAAATTTCTCATAAACTCCGAGCACTGTTCCCCCCCCTTGAGAGGCAGGAGGTATAGTTTACATCGGAGGACGGGGCCTGATCATTTTGGGGGTCCTTGCTCTTTACCTCTGTTGAATGGGAAAACAGGGCAGAGTCTTACAGGAAGCGTTTCCCAGGCTGTTTCCTCCTGGTACAAGGCAAGCACACATTCCATCCCGTTACTGTCTGAGGTCCATCCGAATGGGAATGGGACCACTTGGGCCTCTAGCCTTCCTGCCGCGAAAGTGTTAACAGCCGCTTTTATTCAGGGCGCGTACAGAATAGTTAATCCATTCCACCCAGGCATTCGTTCCCTTATATCCTATTTCTATTTTCATGGTGGTGGCAGTGGCCTAGGGCCATGGTTGGCAAACTCATTAGTCAACAGAGCCAAATATCAACAGTATAACGATTGAAATTTCTTTTGAGAGCCATATTTTTAAAACTTAAACTATATAGGTAGGTACATTGTTATTAACTTAATTAGGGTACTCCTAAGGCTTAGGAAGAGCCACACTCAAGGGGCCAAAGAGCCGCATGTGGCTCTCGAGCCGCAGTTTACCGACCACTGGTAGGGGATCTTGTCCTATGAAATCTACTCCTTGGCAGTGGCCTAGGGGATCTTGTCCTGTGACATCTACTCCTAAATCTAGTCCAGCCAATCTTTTGACTTAAAGGCTGAAATATCCAAGTCATTCAAGTTATCTATAACCAATAACTTAACTGGGTAAGCATGATCTAGATTGTACACCTTTCCCCAGCCCACATTGTAAGCCCCTGCAATTTGCCAGAGCCCTAAAGCAAATAGAGCTCAGTACATGATGATTATTAAGACAGCTCACAGTTTTTAGCGTCAGTTTCAAGTTAACATGTCCTGGTATGGCTGTTCAAGTTGAGGTGTGTCCACCCTTAACCATGTGTGATGGGACCAACCTCGCTCTGCAGTCCAAACAGCAGTCTCTGTGGTAAGCAAGACAGGTAGGGTCCTTCCCAGGAGGGATCCAACTTGCTTCCCTTCCAAGTCTTGATTAGAACAAACGTAGTATTACGGTTGATGGTGATGAACCGAAAACTCAAGAGGGCCTTGGGTCAGGAGGCCTTCGAACCTGAGAGAGATTAAAGTAGAAGAGATTCCCAGTACATAGTTCTTAAGAAATTGGACAGTGGCAGGAAGATCTTGAGTCATTCCAGAGTCTATTGAAATCACCTACAGCCAACTCTAGGTTAAAAACAAACAAACAAACAAAATATTTCTTAAAATTTAAACACTAGGAAGGTTGTCAAACCCATCTACCAAAAGATTACGTAGCATTCAAAGCGACAAGAGGGTATTAAACACAAACACAAGCTAGTAAAACTTCCATTCCCATAACTAAGATTACTTTTTTAATATATGATTAATATAACATATAATAATTTATAGAACTTTTGCTTCAGAAAAGGACTAACCAAAATAAGGTTTATTTTCTAACTTTGTTTGTCCTTGGGTGCGGTCAGCAAATGACACTAATTGGATTTTTGCTATCAGTCTCCCTGAGTACATTGATATAAGCTATTTACTCTCTGTGTAGGGAGGCAAAATGCAAATCACTTACTCTTAAGTGTCCTTGGTTTAGGTATGATAGGATTTACAAGATGGTTTCAAATTGCTGTTTAACTATTTCAATTTCCCTATTCTACTTATTCTGGCTTATTGGCCTGTGTCATTTATTCAACTTCTTTTCAACATTTTTCTTTACAAACACTCTATAACTTTCACAAATCTTTCTTTAGAAACCTTACAACTTTCAGAAATAACCAACTTTAAAAACCACTTTCTTTCTCCTTCAAAATGTGTTTTCATGCCTCATGTTTTTGTTATGCCCAGATTTCAAGATCCCCAAAAGCCCACCAGGAAGCCAGCCGAGTCCGATGCAAAAGCAAAGAGTCTTTATTTGAGCTAGCTCGGCTCCCCGAACACACTCACTGACACAACGGCAAGCCAAGTGGCAGAGAGAGAGAACTCTGTGTGGAGAGGGGTTTTATAGGGGGTTGGAGTAAGGGGAGGAGAAAGAACTGTGGGCCTTGCCGATTGGCCAGGCGCAAGTCGGTGTCTTGTTACACAGGATGTGGTCATATCTATGGCGTGCACTTCCCTTGATTCTCATTGGTTAGTTTAAAGAAGTCCTGGGTGTGGCTAGCAGAGGCTTGGGCTTCCGGGAAGAAGCTCCTTGCCGAGCACATGGCTGCCCCAAAATGGAGGATCCAGGGTAAGATGGAGGGCGTAGCCCTTACCCTGGGGCAAGATGGAGGGCATAGCCCTTACCCTGGGGCAAGATGGAGGGCATAGCCTTCGCCCTTTCAGTTTTCTCTATTATATCAAAACCATAATTTTAGAATTCTTAACCCTTAGAAACCTTAATTTTTAGGTCATGTGTAAGTAATTAATATTCCTCAGATTAGCAATACATTCACATTTTAAGAGATATTTCAAATAAAATATAAGATTTATTCATTAATAGATTCAAATCCATCCCCTATATTTTTCCTAAGAGGCAAACTCAAATTAATTAATGTTTCAGTATCCTGTTATTTCAAAATATTTAGATGTTTATCATTTAACCCAGCAATGCTCCAAAGCCTTTAAGTTATCAAAAACCTTGGAAAATTGTGTATAGGCATATGAGGCTGGAGAAAAGGCAGGGGGAGGAGGGAGCAGGCCCCGCAGCCTGTTCCCAGGCCTCTAGCTGCTTGGATTCAAAACCGCCACATTTTCCCTTAGAGATAACAGGCTAAGGTTTGGGTGATGAGTTCAGCCTCTGATAGCAGCTGGACTGTTAACTAAAGAAACTGTTCTTTGAAAAGGAGGTGAGAATGTGGCCTTAGGATCTAAAGGCTCAGTGAGGGGTCTCTTCCTTTTCCTCTGTTTTCCTGAGAACAGTATTCCCAAGATAGACATTAACTCGGATATATGTATACACATGTGGGCCCCCAAATGGGTATAGCTGGTCAGAAGTTTTAACTTTTTTTTACTGCTCCAACTCCTTTCACAACCTAGAAAAGCTGGTTTCTGGTGGCACAGAGGCCTCAGGGCCAGTTGGAGCCTTATCAGGACAGCCCTCCTCCTGAGGGGGAGGATGGGACTGTAAATCACCATCTTGGCTGTTCCCTCAGATTGTCCCCTGGTCAGATAGGGAGGGGAAGGCAGGACAAGGGATCTCATTTCTCTGTCTGCCCTTGTCCTCTTTTAGGCTTCTCTACTTTTACAGGGAGAAGGACGACTGGCCCCTTCCTCCAACAGGGAGCATAGTCAATCTCCTCTTCAGTGATTGGACTTTTATTATTAACACTAGAGGCCTGGTGCACAAAATTCGTGCACTCAGGGGGGTGTCCCTCAGCACGGTCTGTGCCCTATCCCGGTCTGGGAGCCCTCTGGGGATGTCTGACTGCCAGCTTATGCCTCAGTTGGACATCCTTAGCACTCCCAACACCACCACTGTGCTTGCCAGCATGAGCCCTGGCTTCTGGCTAAGCAGAGTGCACTGACCACCAGGGGGAAGCTCCTGCATTGAGCATCTGCCCCCTGGTGGTCAGTGTGCATTATAGCGACTGGTCCTTCTGCCGTTCAGCCGATTTGCATATTAGCCTTTTATTATATAGGATATTTATAATTATTACTGAAAAGTTTTATCATAAATCCTTCATTTTAGTTACATCTATTTATTATATCTTAACAACTTTGGGATTTTAAAGCCAATTATTACCTAAAGCATTTTCTTGACCAATTTTGTAAGAGGGATAACTCAATGTGAAAGTACTATTTTATTTTTCTTTATAAAAACAGGAGTGCCCCACTTCACTGCTAGAGGGTGCTTCTACAGATCTGTTCCTCCCAGGGTAACGGGGAAAAACAGAACACTGGGGACTAGTTATGGTTATGGGAAATATTAATTATGCTGTTAGCCATGATTGCCCTTTCTGTTCAAAGAAAGGACATGCCAACCTGGCTGGGAGTCCCATGCCCCTGGGACCTGGGAGTCACCCTTGGAATGCGGTCCATCCTCATTCAAAAACTGCCCATTATCATAAAAGCATTAATCTTGTTGCCCAACCCAGCCTGCATAGCTTACTTCCTCATATCCATAAACCAGGGAAGAGCAAACTAAAGTCCCTAAAAGATAGAAAGCCAACATTACATTACAGACACACAGACAGAAATCTCACTAGCTAAGAGTTTCTGGTGGCTAACACCCTGAGAGGGAGAGCAGGAAGAGACCCCAAGATTAAAAAGTCTTGGCAGCTGCTGGGACTTTCCTGCAGTCTCTTTCATGTGTTCAGCCTCACCACACATAACTGGGTTTCCCCAAAGCGGGACTTGCCCTATCTTTAAACAAATTAAACAAACAACAAAGAGACATACAAAATCAACAGAAAAACTCTTATACAGGTGCACAACACACTAAAAGTTTACACCACAGAATTCCCTACATTAAGAACCACTAAAGCTGAGCAATGTCTTCTGTCCCTGGTTTGGGAACTGCCCCTTCCCAGAATCTCAGCATTCTCCCCAATGGACTATTTCAGGGGAATATATTCTCTAGGGCTAGAATTTCTGTTTCCCACCCTCAGCATGTCCTTTGTGACCATGTACTCAACCCCCGATGTTGGAGGTTTCTCGTACTCCCTGAGATCTGCTTCATCCCTCTCTGGCCGCTTCCCTCACAGGAGAACGGAACCACAGATAAGAACTCCGCACTCGCTTTATGTCCAAGATACATCCCAGTCACATACACCCGACCTCTGAGGATACCCAATCACCAAAGTAGTACTCAGTCCATTTCCCACCTTGGCTCATGCATGAGGTTTACCTGATTGCCACAGGTCTTGCTTGGGCCCTTCATGTTGCTGGCTAACTTTCAATCCCAAGCTCGTAGTCGGCCCAGGGGTGATGGCTGTCCCTTCTCACCGAGGCAGCTGCAACTTGGCAGCGAGCACACCTCCTCAGGAGAGGGGGTCCAGTTTCCCCGTGAAGACAAACAATATCCCAGACAAGCCCCCAGATTGTAAGAAATAAGGCGAGCCCTCAAATCCAGGGGTCCTGGTGGAGCACAAAGCATACTCAGGAGCCAGGCAGCAGGCAAACATCTTTCCTCCTGCAGGAAGGTTCATGCACATGGTCTGGGAGCACACTGCGCTCTGAGCAGGCAGTCTGTTTGGCTTTTTAACCCTGACGCACGTGACCTATCCCTCACTCTTGATTGGAGCTCAGGTGCACAGTCTTTCATGATTGGCTAATTCAAAGGGAGGGGTTGGCCTTTGCCATTTCAGGATGGCAGCCCCCAGGGAGCTGCAAGTCATGCGGCCAACATGGCGGCTGCCTAAACTGTTCTTTGACAGAAAAGATGACTTGTTTATTCTCACACTGGGACCACCCCATGGAGCCAGACCCAGTGCTAAGTACACAGGGACCCAGTGCTCCCCGACTCACCACTTTGCATTAGGTGAACTTGGGTGGGTCTTTTTCTGGGAATCCCAAACCTACCTTTAGGTAGAGGTTCCTGACTTTATTTGAGCTATTCTTATGTGGCTGCTTTTAATTGCTTTTTAAAAATTGGCTCAAAAGAAAAATTAAAATTAACACGGAAAGTTGTGCAGCCAAGGCCAAAAAGCTCCACAACAGTCAGCCTCCCTTTAGTACTCGTGAGTTTTTATGTACAAATCATGTGGAGCCTCAGCGTGGGAGTAACTAGAGAAATGTAAGATTTAATAAAAAGTGATATCAGCTTACGGTGACTGAAATGGGGCTCTTTTTGTTTTTGCTGGAAATGGGGTTCTTGGGGTACCCCTGGAATAAGCATTTCCAGAGTCCCCCACAGGACGATGAAATATGGCAGAAAGCTTTACTTCCATGGAATTACACCTCTGGGTTTCTAAAGTTCAATTTCCCTTAGTCCAGTCATAGACATGTAGCTGGGGTTTCGGTGGAGCTAAAATCAGAGCCAGTGTCCAGAGTTTTTCCCCACGTTGGAGCCGGATCCAGCTGAGCATGAGGCTAGCTGCAGTCCATTAGTCCATTGTTGGGGTCCAACCCCAACGGGTCCAGGGATCCCCAAAGGTGTGGACGGAGTAGGCGAAGAATGAATGACATGGAAACTGGGTTCAGTTCATCAGCATAGCGAGGTTCTCCCTCCAGGATCTCCAGCGAAGTTCTGGCTAGGATCTCCAGCGAAGTTCTGGTCAGGATCTCCAACCAAGTTCTGGTGCCATGTTCTCTCGCTAAGTTCTCCAGCCAGGTTCTCCAGGTTCTCCATCCAGGTTCAGTCACCAGGTTCTTTAGCCAGGTTCTATCCAGGTTCTTTTGCCATGTTCTGTCTAGGTTCTCCAGTGAAGTTCTGTAGTCAGGTTTTGTCCAAGATCTTTTGCCATGTTCTCTGGCTAGGTTCTGGTTAGGATCTGATCAGGATCTGATGATGATCTGATGAGGATCTGATGAGGATCTGATGTTTATTGTCTTGTTACATCTATATTTATACCAGCCAATTTTAATCCTGTCAATTTCTATTACAAAGGTTAGGGCATTTCTTATCTCCATTCCAGGGAGTAAAGATTATGTAGCTTAACTACCCGCCTGGCACTTAATTAAGGGGTTGTATCCCCTCCCTAACCTCAGGGAAAAATCCCCACCTGGGGAAACAACCTTTCTCAGAGAGGTGACCTTGGTTAAAACACATGGCACTAAGGAGAGCAAACATATTAAGAACAATATGCTATATATGCCAGGTCCCTTGAAACATATGCTGTGCAGATGTTTCTTTCCTACAGCAACTGTGTCAAGCAGCAAGGATGGACCGGCTTCCGGCAGTCCATTGCGTGTGAGGTCCACATGGCTGTGGGCCATGTGGGCACATGCCAGGAAGCCAAGTGTGAGCCATGAGCCAAGCAAGCCAAGGGGAACAAAGAGAGCCCAAGAGAGCCCAAGAGAGCCCAAGAGAGCCCAAGAGAGCCCAAGAGAGCCCAAGAGAGCCCAAGAGAGCCCAAGAGAGCAAGCTTCTTTGTTCAGGGAATTGAGTATCCCAAATGTGTGTGCACTTGCAGTGGCCATGCCCATTCTGGCCAATGACCTCTGTTTCCGGTGTGGTAGACAGAAAGCACCTTCCCTAGTCTTCCCAACTTTACTGGGCCTGTTTCTATCTTCCCTTTGTTGGACCGCTGGGGAGTGTAAAGCTGCAGCTTCCTGGTGAAGCTGCCTAAATGAATGCCTATAATACCTGGCCTTTCCCTTGCCTTATTAATAACTCCTTATTAATAACTAGTTAATTACAATAGTATCAGTTTGATACCTCTAAATTATTTTTTGTGTAAACTCAATTAGGAAAAAGCAGGCTCTAAAACTGAACTGAATGAATGGGAATGCTAACTGTTAGGTCGCTGAAGGAGGAACACACAAGGCCAGAATGGTGAGGGATTACAAATTTATTCGATCATCTGCACACCAGGTGGCTGCGCCTGGATGGCTCTAGCATCCAGTGATGGGAGTCAGTGGCTTTTAAAGGACTTTGGGTGGCTTTTTCTAGGCGGAGAATTCTCTGTGCAGGTCAGGAGGGAAAGATAATGGGATGTGGTCTCAGCAAAAGGGAATGTCCATAGTGAAATGGCCTAAAGGTCAGTTCCCAGGGGAGGGGGTATCAATTCAATTATTTGATCAGACCTAGCATTCCAGCCTTTTTGTTTTATAGAATAGGGACGAAGGTCATGTCTTCCGTACTTACTTCCTGCGAAGAGGGGACATGGAGATCATAGATGGATGGACTTTGATAGTAGTCAGCTGGATGAGGGGTCGCAGCAGCATGATTTCCCCCAGAGACTGGCTGGTGAAGTCTTGAGAGCATCCTGTTGAGTGACTTGGGAGGTAAAAGCTGGCCCTGAGGCTGCCACAGCGTCACTTGTCTGGTTTTGCTGCTTTTCTGGGCCTGGAGCTGAAATACAACTGAGGCCTAGTGAAGCATGGTAGCAACCATCTTGGGTAAAAATTGCTGTTTAATATTTTAACCCTGCTGATTTGGCTTCTGTAATTATTTGCTTGCTAAAATAATAGAAAAGTTATTTTGATTTTCTGAACTTATATAACTTATCCCATTCGATTGAATACTCCATTGATTGTGGTTTGAATACCCCATTGATTGTGGTCTTACTGGTCTTTCAAAACACATTCCTCTGCACCTGGAGACCAGGACAGTACGATTACTTTAAATTGCCTCAGTGGCTCGAGATAATGTGATTCCGTTGACTCAGTGGTCCTAAGACCTGAAACTATAATTAATCTTTGTAGATAACTAACTTGCTCAATCTAACTTCTGTAACAAACTGCTTTTTGCAAACCAGGTTCCTCATGCCAAACCTCAAGATGTAATCAATACCTTTGTGATACTTGCCTATATAAGTCTGATGTTTCGGCCAAGGGGGCACTGTGAGATTTGGAGCCGCTTCTCCCTCGCAGTCGCCACCGGCTTTATTGATTAAATGACTCATTGATTTGATCTTGCGTCCTGTGTGTCACTCGTGGGGACATTACAACACTAGATGTTATCTTTAGGAAGGAAAAGATCAGGGGTCTACTAGTAAGTTGCTTGACTAGTGATGTGAAAGGGGAGGATAGGTTACCCTGGGGGTGAGGTTTTTATTTTTCCAGTTTTGCCCCTTGCTAGGCATCTAGGGCTTTCTTGTAGGTCCTGAGACAGGGTTTCAAAATAGGTTGAGCAGTGGTTAAGCTCCCTATGCCAGTTCCAACCCCTGCTGTGATGCCGAGGGTTATGAGGAGAGGGATTATCTGGATTGCCCTTTGGTGTCAGACATGGTGGGTTATAGGGACAGGTAAAGACTGATTGTTGGGGCCACATCTACAGGGGGTGAGAGATAGATGAGAGTACAGGTCCCTGTCCAGCTGGTGGGAGGCAGATGTCTGTGTTCTCCCCACAGAGGAAGAAGAATCCCTGATCATGGAGACAAGCTGAAAGGTGTAGGGAGAAGAGGTGGCTAAAGGGTATGAGGTTCCTTTTCCTGGTTCCTTGCTCCAAGGTGAGAGGTCGTCACCATGGCACTACCGATAAGGGGTGACAGATGAGTGGTTGAGAGTCTATTGCAGTGAAAGTGGGAGGGAATTCTAGGATGGGCTGTTATCTAAGGGAAAAGAGAAAGGAAAGGAAGGGAGCAGTTGAAGCCTGGGGCCTGCATGGCTGGATAAGATGTAAAAAGACTGGCTCTAGGAAATAACCATTGGCTTCCGGGGAGACCTGGGAGTCAACCCATTGGGACCAATGGCCGTTTGGTAGTTCTAGGTTAACTGTGGGGTTACAAGCTGATGATGGGAGGTGGTCCATTGATACCAGTATATTGCCCTGTGACCTTGTAAAGCATAAAGGGGCTTGGGTGATTAGTGGGGTGTGTAGGGTGATAGGACCTGTGACTGGGGTGGAGGAAGGAGCTATCTTAGCAAGAGATTGAAATAAGAACGGAAAAGAAGGGAAGCTTGATGCCGGGGCTGCAGGATAATTACCTAGAAGGGTGTCTGCCTTTTCGAGAAACATAGTTCCCTTTTCCTTTTTATAAGCAAGAGTGATTTTTGCCCGATTCCATCTCTGGATTGGTATCGGGATGGTGGTGTGCGCTGAAGAGGAGAGGGAAAGGCAGAGCCAGCAGCCCTGGCTAAGGCTGGATTGGTCTGGCTTAGGAGGGAATTGGCGAGGTTAAGTGTTCGTTGGAGACGAGTGGAGGTGGGAAAGTTCCTTATGGGAGTAGGAGAGGAGGGCTGGGATAGGGTGAGAAGGAGAGCTAAGCCCCACTTCCAGGGCAGGGATGGTCCCAAGGGGGGAAAGGGTATGTTTAGGATCTAGAAAGAAGGAAATCTGGTCCCATAGGTAAGAGAAGTCCCTTGGAGAAGGGAGTTCCATAGGAAGGTGAGAGTCTTGATGCGAAGGGGGAGGGGGCAGTAGTAGGATTTGTCCTGGGAGAGGAGCAGGGCTTCCAGGGAAGGCAGGGTTTGTAGGGTCAGTAGACAGGGGGCACGTGCAGGGGTGCTCACTCATGCGTCTTCCTCTGGGATGTGGGCAAGGCAGGGTCTGGTGGGCCCGACCTGGTGGCTATGATACTTAGGGGACTCCAGTTCCTGTGATGGAGGTGTTCCTGAGGTGGGTTTTAGTCTGGAAAGGTGGGACCGTGGGGTATGCCTTGATAGTTTAGCTGCAATTGGGGCGGTTAAGAGTACCTGATAAGGGCCTTGCCATCAGGTAAATTATTGATGGATTTCCTTTAGGAGGAGTAGGGGGATGTCTCTGTAAAAGGTCGAGGGAAGACCTGATCAGCATGTTCTTCAGTAATTGTATGATGAGATTTAAAATGAGGACTTAGTCTCCAAGAGGGGTCTCTGTGGGGGGAAGTTTCTTAATAAGAAGGGTCTTCCAGACATGAGTTCAAAGGGACTAAGAAAGGAGGGTGCGTGGGGGTTGCCCTGATGTGCATAAGGGCTAGAGGTAGGAGAGTAGTTTAGGGTTCTTTAGTTTTGAGAGTTAATTTATTAGGTGAGACTTAAGGAATTTGCCTTTTCTATTTTGCCTGAAGATTGGGGCTGGTAGGGGGTGTAAGTTCCACTGGATGTTCAGAGTGGAGGAGACCTGTTGAGTCATTTGAGATATGAAAGCAGGTCCATTATCTGATTGCAGTGAGGTGGGGAGGCTGAATCTGGGAATGATGTGCTGAATGGGAGCTGTGTCACCTCAGAGGACTTTCAGACGCAGTGGGCAATGCTTCTGCCCAGCCTGAGGAGGTATCTACGAGGGTTAAGAGATATTTGTGTTTTTTAGTATGGGGCATGTGAGTGAAGTCAATTCGCCAGTCTTGTCTAGGGATATGATGTTTTGTGTGAAGGAGAAAGATCTGATGGGTAGAGCAGGATTGACAGAAGAGGATTGGGACTGGAGGGTGAAAAAGGCCTGGTCGTGGGGAATCTCTGACCATTCTCCATTGAGGTGACAGTAATTATGTAAGTTGCTCAGTGTGTTAAAATGGAAAGTGCTGTTTTCAGGCCATTGAGACTTATTATCTAGTTTATGTTGTGGCCAAACAGTGTTACAGAATAAAGTGAGGTGGTTGGGCATGATCTCCCCCGCGAGTGTGCAGAGGGAGTGGGCGTGGCCCACGAGAGAGGAAGGGTGAGTGACAGACCACAGATCCAAAGGAGACTGTTTAGGGCAGGCGTCCTCACTCTAAACCAATCACCACGAGAAACGAGAGGTGACCCTCTGGACTGGGTGTCCCCAATCCAGAAGGACCCAAAGCCGAACGGCTGAGTCGTCTTGTGGCCCAGCGCTAGGACCTTTGAGAAGTCAGTGAGAGAAAGTGGGCAGAAGACTCAGCATGAGGGGAACTGTGGAACATCACTCACCTGGAGAAGCCTGGCCGGTGTGGGACGGAGGGTCAGCGATGGAGGAGAGATTCCAGCTCCAGCGTCCTCCTTGGCTGGCTGGGGGGAGACCCCGTAAGGGAGGGAGGCCTAATCGAGGCCGGCAATCGAGTTACCCAAGTGGGATGCAGAGGTAAGCCCAGGTCGAACTGCTGCTGCCTACTGCTCTCCGAGTAGCAAACTCGGGGTGACCGAAGCCAGGGCGATGGCTCCCCATTCTCACGGAACCTTCCCAGGTCTCGGCACCAAATGTTAGGTCGCTGAAGGAGGAACGCACGAGGCCAGAGTGGTGAGGGATTACGATTTTATTCAGTCATCTGCACACCAGGTGGCTGAGCCAGGAAGGCTCCAGCCCCCGGTGACAGGGGTCGGTGGTTTTTAAAGGACTTTGGGCGGCTTCTTCTAGGCAGAGAATTCTCTGCCCAGGTCCGGAGGGGAGAGATAATGGGATGTGGTCTCAGCAAGTGAAGTGTGGTCTCAGCAAAAGGGAACATCCGTAGTGAAATGGCCTGAAGGTCAGTTCCCGGGGGAGGGGCATCGATTCAGTTATTTGATCAGACCTAACACTGACCTTGATTGAAAATAGAAGCCTCTAAAAGGAACACAGACAAACTTTTGTCTCTTAAGAAAAATTTGAAGACTGTTTCTGAACTCTCAGATCAAACTTCCTTGCTTCAGGACGTTAATAAACTTTGAGAGACTGTGTCTGAACTACAGACGGCTCCTAAAACTGCTCAGCGCCAACATCCCACTCCCCGCTTTCTCCAACCGGACCACTGCTTTTTGAGCTGTTTTCCTGACTTGCCGGCCTTTCTCCCCTCCCTCGGCTCTCCCTTCTCCACCACTGCCCTCTCCTGGCTTAGGGGAGACTGAGGCTAGAGAGCCAGGCCACGATAGGCTAGAACAGATAGGCTAGAGCAAGCACGTCAAACTCCCAGCCCGCAGGCCTCATGCAGCCCACAATAATTTTTTTTTCCCTAAGAAACTGCCTTTCATTTATTTTTTTAATTAAATCTTTATTGTTCAGATTATTACAATTGTTTCTCTTTTTTCCCCCCATAGCTCCCCTCCACCCGGTTCCCACCCCACCTTCTGCCCTTACCTCCCTCCACTGTCCTCATCCATAGGTGTATGATTTTTGTCCAGTCCCTTCCCACACCCATCACACCCCTTTCCCCCCCAAGAATAGTCAGTCCACTCCCTTTCTATGCCCCTGATTCTATTATATTCACCAGTTATTCTGTTCATCAGAGTTTTTATTCACTTGATTTTTAGATTCACTTGTTGATAGATATGTATTTGTTGTCACTTTGTTGTTCATAATTTTTATCTTTACCTTTTCCTTCTTCTTCCTCTTCTTAAAGAATACCTTTCAGCATTTCATATAATACTGGTTTGGTGGTGATGAACTCCTTTAGCCTTTTCTTATCTGTGAAGCTCTTTACCTGACCTTCAATTCTAAATGATAGCTTTGCTGGGTAAAGTAATCTTGGTTGTAGGTTCTTGCTATTCATCACTTTGAATATTTCTTGCCACTCCCTTCTGGCCTGCAAAGTTTCTGTTGAGAAATCAGCTGACAGCCCTGATCAGTTTGACTCAGTGGATAGAGTGTCGGGCCTGGGGACTGAAGGGTCCCGGGTTCGATTCCAGTCAAGGGCATGTACCTTGATTGCGGGCACATCCCCAGTAGGGGGTGTGCAAAAGACAGCTAATCAATGTTTCTCTCTCATCGATGTTTCTAACTCTCTATCCATCTCCCTTGGCCTCTGTAAAAAATCAATAAAATATATTAATAAAAAAGAAAGAAATCAGCTGACAATCTTATGTGTACTCCCTTGTAGGTAACTAACTGTTTTTCTCTTGCTGCTTTTAAGATTCTCTCTTTGTCTTTTGCTCTTGGCATTTTAATTATGATGTGTCTTGGTGTGGTCCTCTTTGGATTCCTTTTGTTTGGGGTTCTCTGTGCTTGTAAGTCTATTTCTTTCACCACGTAGGGGAAGTTTTCTGTCATTATTTCTTCAAATAGGTTTTCAATATCTTGCTCTCTCTCTTCTTCTGGCACCCCCATAGTTCGAATGTTGGTATGCTTGAAGTTGTCCCAGAGGCTCCTTACACTATCTTCATACTTTTGGATTCTTTTTTCTTTTTGCTTTTCCAGTTGGGTGTCTTTTACTTCTTCATATTTCAAATCTTTGACTTGACTCTTGCGATCCTCTAGTCTGCTGTTGGATCTCTGTATAATACTCTTTATTTCAGTCAGTGTATGCTTAATTTCTAGATGGTCCTTTTTCATATCCTCGAGGGTCTCACTAGATTTATCGAGGGTCTCACTAAATTCATCAGCGGTTTCTAGAAAATTTTTGAAAAACCTTAAAAGTGTGGTTTTGAATTCTATATCCAGTAGTTTGTTTTCCTCCATTTCTGTCATTTGTGACCTGCTTCTTTGTCTCCACATTTTGGCTGCTTCCCTGTGTTGATAGGGTGGCTTTGTGTGCTAGGTGTCCTATAGGGCCCAGTGGCTCAGCCTCCCCAATTACCTGAGGTGGACACTCTTGGTGCACCCCCTTGTGGGCTTTGTGCACAGTCTTGTTGTAGTTAAGCCTTGATTGTAGTTGGTATCACTGGGAGGAATTTACCTCCAGGCCAATTGTCTGTGAGAATCAGCTGTGTCTTCAGTGGGAGAACTTCTGTGCTGGAGACACCCTTCTGGGGCAAGACTTGCTTCAGTGGGGCTTTGGTACTCACTGAGTCTGCCCCCTGAGTGTGTCCCTTATGGATCTGAGGAGTTGTAATCTGGATGGTCCCACTCTGACCACTGGGTACACTGGCTCTTGGATCTCTAAGGAGGTGTTAATTTAGCCTCTGCCTGAGGCTACCCAGCAGGAACTACGGAGAGATCTGCAGATTCCTCTTCTTTGTTTGGGGTTTGGAGGTGCCCAGATGAGGCCCAGCTGTGAAGCAATGCAAGCTGTTGTGGGGCCTTGGGCCTTCTTTTGGAAGTTCTGGGTCTCTCTGACCCAGCTGCAGTTTGTTAGGTAATTTTCAGTTTGCAAAGGGCCAGGCCTTTTATATGCAAAAGCCTCTGCGCATGGTTTGGGTGGGGCAGGGTCTCAGGGAATCAACAGGGCAGAGCAAACAGCTATGGCTGATCCTCAGTCCTGCCCTAAGAGGCCCTGGGTCTCAGTGTCCCGCAGTAATCGCTGCAAGCACCTCTGAGAGAAAGCCCCCCTCGAGTTCCGACCGATGCCAGACAGTCCAGTTTCTCCCCGTATGAGTCTGGGTCCCCAGTGACTCGCCCAGAACTGGAGTTCAGAGCAGTCGGGAGCTTGAGACTCCTTCCCGATTGAAAAAGACAACCGCATCCTCAGTTGTCAGCCCTTTCCACATGCGCCTCCGTACCTCTGCTCTTTACTTCTGCACCTCCTCTGAGTCTCAGTGTGCTTTTCTCTTTTCTTCTAGTTGTAGAATTTCCACTCAGCCAGCTTCCTGTAGTTCTGAATGATGTCCGTTTTGTCTTTTAGTTGTATTTTTGAAGTGGTTGTGCGAGGCAGCAATCTCCGGTGTTTACCTATGCCGCCATCTTGGTTTCCTTCCACAATAAATATTTTTGCAGCCCAGCCAATATAATGGTATGTAAGAAACGTTTTAATAAAAATTTCGTAACTTAATTTTGCAATATCCTGTTATACATAATTATTAGTGATGAACTACAACTTTCGCTAATGACTGATTTCTATAATGGTGGCACCTTACACGCAGGCGCACCACTTCTCTCCACTAATACCAGCAGCGAATATTTCAGCAGCCGATGGCCACATCATTAGTCTTGGACTGACTTGTTTGGTGTGCGCAACAGGAAATATTTCGCTTTTGGAGAACAAGAAAAATAGATTTATTTGCATTACGCTTATTAATTTGTGCAGTTATTCAGTGTCTGGTAAGTTAATGTTCAAGGAAAAATATTAATATTTTTTAAAATGTTCTATTATTTTATGTGAACGATGACTCATTTATTTCAGCCCTTTGTATTCAGCATGTCTCTATCAAAATAAACCTCCGTTTCTATGAAAATTGAAGCTTTTGTTTTTTGCAGCCACACACACTTAACCTTGTTTATTTGGCCCGTTAGCCTGTGAGTCTGACACGCTTGGGCTAGAAGAACCAGGAATTCTGGCAGCTCCTTTTAGAGGAGAGCCCGTCTCAGGACAAGGGGACTAGCAATCATCTCCTGTCCTTGGACTAAAACAGAACCAAGGACTCTCACTGAAGACTTTTTTGGGATCCTCTCCAGGACCCTGATGGGTTTACCAAGGAATCCGATTTAATAGTTAAAATATATGCTCTTGATATGCTGACCTGCTCCAACTGATACACCGACTGGTTTCTGAAGGCAAAGCAGCAGCATGCCTCGGCGCGGTCGGCTGGAAAACTTCTGCAGAGAACTTTTGAAAACAAAGAGAGACCAGGACATGCATGGAATTAGCCACAGGCTTCACCAAGCCACCCCCGACGTGCTTTCCCTGGAAAATAGGCTACAAAAACCCAGCGACGGAGATGAAATCCTCATGGAACTGTACTTGCTTCCATTGAACGTCTTGAGAAAACTTTCAAACAATACTCAGGATCGTCTCTGGACAGTTTTAAGGATGATCACAATTACGCAGGCAGTGTTCAGTCGGCATCGATGGAAGGGTTAGGTGAGGAGCTTTAACTCTGTTTGAACAACATGGATTAAACTGTCCGACCACACATGCTGATAAGCTAGAAACTCTGCTGGTCAACTATTTAAAACGATTCAAAATGAAGAAAAGGAATAAGCTACTAACATTATGAATTTGCAGCTCCAGATCTGAGCAATGAGGGCCGCCCTCGCAGAAGCCTGTGCCGTGAGGGAAGGAGGGCCTCTCTTACTGCAGAAGCAGGTCCTCTTAGGAAAGACTGCAGAAAACAGAAACAGGACTTAGAAAAAGGAAGGCGACCAGAGGAAATCGGTTCTCCGGCCATGTCGGCCATGTCGGCCATGTCGGCCATGTCGCAGAAAAGCGTTCAGGGACACGCACTGGAGGGGTTTTAAGCGACTGGCGAGGTTACTGCAGGGAAAGTGAAGTGCACCCGGGGAGCTGGAGGGCAGCCCGGGGTCTTGGTGAAGCTTCCTCACATTTCCTTGGATTTGGGAAAGAGCAGGCTTTCTTTCAAACCATCCGATGTCTTTGCTGGATTTTCCCGGGCTTGTGCCCCATCCCTATTTAATCTTTCCCCCCAGATCTTCCCAGGCCTGTGCCCTCCCGCGTTTATGGTCACCATTATGGTTCCTACTGTGCAGGCCCCTCTCTGCAGTCTCTCCCTCCCCGCCCGCTAGTCAACACACTTCCCGGGTGACCGAAAGCCACCCTTCCTGTTTGCTCCCTTTGGCAGAAGGATGTGGGTTATCCCCCAGGGTGCCTGTAAAGCTCTTTTTTCCTACTTAATCAGGTGTCTGGTTCCATTCGCTCCCTCCTCTCTTCTTGATATCTACCTACTGCCCACTCTAGCAAAAAGAGACAGAAACAGAGAGAGAGAGAGAGACAGAGAGAGAGAGAGACAGACAGAGAGAGAGAGAGAGAGAGAGAGAGAGAGAGAGAGCACAGGGCTGCTCCCAGGGTGGTGAGGGCATCCTGACCCATAGTTTAACAGTGGTTCTCAACCTTCTGGCCCTTTAAATACAGTTCCTCATGTTGTGACCCAACCATAAAATTATTTTCGTTGCTACTTCATAACTGTAATGTTGTTACTGTTATGAATCGTAATGTAAATATCTGATATACAGGATGGTCTTAGGCGACCCCTGTGAAAGGGTCATTCGACTGCCAAAGGGGTCGCGAGCCACAGGTTGAGAACCGCTGCTTTAAGAGAAACTGAAGTTACCATAGAAGGGGAAATTACTAAGGCCCTTGAAGACTCTATCTGTTCTTAATCCTACCCTCTCCCTCAGATTAAAATTCCTATATAAGTGGTAGGGATTGCTAATCAACCAACATCCAGTTTCTAATCAGAACCCATTCATTGTCAACTAGGGAATATTATAGAGCAAGGTCTATTTTTGCTCATCAAATCTGCCCCAATTCACCTGACTGGGAGGGACTTTATTGAAATCCATGATGCCACATATTTTTTTCTTAGAAGGGTGAAATGTATGTAGAACTAAATGAATTGGATGCTGAACTGATTGAAAAAGTAATGATTTTAAAGTAACCTCCAAAAAGGAAACTAATATTGAGACTGAACATTTGCTGCAGCGTATTTTTTAAAATATATTTTTATTGATTTCAGAGAGGAAGGGAGAGGGAGAGAGAGACAGAAACATCAGTGATGAGAGAGAGTCATTGATCAGCTGCCTTCTGCACGGCCCCTACTAGGGATGGAGCATGTGCCCTTGACTGAAATCGAACCCGGTACCCTTCAGTCTGCAGGCTGATGCTTTATCCACTGAGCCTCACTGGCCAGGGCTGTTGTGTGTTTCTAAAGAGGTCTGGGCCCTTCCCAGGACAGATATTGGAAAGATCGAGTCAGCCACTCCCATTACAATAACTATTAGTAATATTTCACCTCTACCCAATATTCGCCAATATCCTCTAAGATCTGCTGCACTAGCTGGAATGAAGCCCATCACACAAGACTAGTGGCCCAGTGAATGAATTTGTGCACATTGAATGGAAATTAATTAGAAGAAATATTTTAATATCGCTATTCACCCTTTTTCTATAATAGAAGTGTCAGCCAAAATCATGATTGACAATGACAGGTCGAAACACATGCATGTGAGTGGCACCAGCGAGAGCTTTATATGTATTGTGCATGTGCAAGTCAACTTAGCCTTTTATAGATATAAAATAAACTTGCTTAATTAGACCTGCTTTCTGATTAGCTGAACTTTTCCAGCCTAGTGAAGCACCCCAACTTCTCTTTCAGGTAATTGTCAGCAACACAGCAGTAAATATCAACATGAAGCAGATTATTATTTTAGATCACACAGGGAGAACAAAGGGTAAAATATTTAACTGCAGCAGTGTTTGACTATATTCTGCGCAGTGAGAAAACCTGCAGTCATTTTCAAGGTCCACCATTTCTTACTTCTTTTTAGTCGGGTCAAGTTTCTAAGCTTTCTAAATCTTCGTTTTCTGGCTAATGAAAAAAAAATAGGATTCCACTGAGTCTCCTATCTACCTACTCCAGGATTTCTGTGAGGGTCAAATGAGATGAGGCATGGGAAAACGCCTCACAGACATTTGGTTACTGTGTGAAATGTTTCCACCTGGCTATAAAGCAAGTTGTGTTCCTGGACTAAAGAAACTGCAAGGAGGCTAGTTGCTAGGGAGAGGAAGCTGGCCGTTGCTACGTGACATCGTCACCAGGACGGTAGGACACTTAGCATATTAGCCTTTTATATATATTGATTACTTAAAAGGGGGACTTATAATTCCATGTACAAGCCCCTGTAATTCTCCTATCCTTTCAGTAAAGAAACCAGATGGAAAGGATGGAGATTTGTACAGGATCTCAGAGCTATAAATAGGATAGTTATTCCCAGACATCCTGTGGTTCCAAATCCACAGAAACTATTATCAGCCATGCCTGTGAACTTTCAATATTTATCAGTGATAGATTTATGTCGTGCCTTTCCCAGCATTCCTATAGAAAAAGACAGTCAATGCATTTTGCTTTCACCTTGGAAGATTGCAAATTTACTTGGACAGTAATGCCCCAAGGATATACAGAGAGCCCACCTATTTCTCTCTGATACTAAAGGCTGAGTTGAATGATGTTAAATTTCCCAGCAATTCCACTCTAGTCCAGTATGTGGATGATTTACTTTTATGCTCCAGGGTAGTGGTTCTCAACCTTCCTAATGCCACGACCCTTTAATACAGTTCCTCATGTTGTGGTGACCCCCAATTTCATTGTTACAAATTGAACATAATTAAAGCATAGTGATTAATCACAAAAACAATATGTAATTATAAATGTGTTTTCCGATGGTCTTAGGTGACCCCTGTGAAAGGGTCGTTTGAGCCCCAAAGGGGTCTCGACCCACAGGTTGAGAAACACTGCTCCAGGGCATCATTAGATTCCCAAGGGCACATAATTTACCTATTATGATGGCTAGCTATGAAGGGGTATAAGGTCCCAAAGGACACGCTTCAATTCTGTTTGCCCCAAGGAAAACGCCTTGGTCATCTTACACCTACAGATGGGCTACTGATTAATCCTGAAAGACTCAGAGGAATCCTATCCTCTCCTCTCCCAAGAACTCAGAGGAAGCTTAGAGGTTTTGTATGGTTGACTGGATACTGTCACAACTGGGTTCCAAATTTTCATTAATGGCTCAGCCTCTATATGTCCTATTACAATCAGATCGACCTGATCCCACCCAGTGGAACTCTGAAGGCAAACAAGCTGTAGAGCTCTAACGGAAGAGTATCGAAAGCTCCAACCATGGGGCACCCTAGTTATGAACTTACTTTCTTCCTTTTCATGCATGGGAGAAAAGGAGTTCTAACTCAGAAACATGGAGACCATCACAGACCTACGGGATATTATAGTCAGCAACTAGACTCAGTGGCAAAGGGCTCTCTCCCTGCATGCTATAGCCATGATATGCAACCAAACAGACGAGATAGTTGTGGGTTTTTCTTTAACCATTTAGGTTCCTCATTCTGTTGAATCTTTGATAAAATCCCCCCATGCTCAGCATTACTCAGTCAGTGACTAGTTTCTTATAGGGTACTAGAGGCCCGGTACTTAGAGGGACCAGGGAGTGTCTGGCCCATCTCGCCCAGTCCTCATCTGCTGGACCCCAGCAGCAAGCTAACCTACCGGTCGGAGCGTCTGCCCCCTGGTGGTCAAGTGTGCGTTATAGTGAATGGTCAAGTGGCAGACGGATCAGTCAGACACTTAGCATTATTACGCTTTTATTATAGAGTATTCCTGCTTCCTGCACCTAATATTACTTTGACTGGATGTAACAGTCTTAACCTAGCAACTTTGTTACCTTCTTTACAGGATGAAGACCCTTGATTGCATTTTACTTACTGACCACCTTCTTGCTCCTAGGAATGACTTACAGGAAACTCCTGTTGATAATGCTGACTTACTGTGGTTCCCAGACGGATCTGATCTGAAAGGTGAACAGGGAAATTACCGAGCTGGACACGCAGAAACTTCCATGGTGGGCGTAACTGAACGTTCTTATCTACCTGAAATAAGATCCACCCAGCAAGCTGAACTAACTCTAACTCAGGCTTGTCAATTGGCCAAAGATCAAGTAGCCAATATTTACACTGATGGTCACTATGCATTTGGTGTAGCTCATGACTTTGGAAGGAAACTGGTTGTAGAATTATTAGACACCACAGTAACTGAGACAATTGGCAGGTATCAAAATTCCAGAATATTCTAAAGCTGCCATCATGGAAGCAAAGGGAAATCATTTAGTGATGCTGCAGATAAATAGGCAGAATTGAGCAAATTACCCAGATCTGAGAAGGTTCTTTGCCCCTCGCTAGATCAATAGGAGACTCCCTTTACAGTCCCAGCTGCAGAAGAAGAAAAGGAGATATGCCAACAAAGAAGGGGGCCTTCGATCCAGACAAGCAGATCTATGGCTTGGACCCATTGAGAAATCAATCTTACCTATAAGGGTTCAAATGCCTATACTTCAATGTACATAAACTAACACATTGGGGTTCTAAAAAGATGATTTAGTGGAGTAAACATTGCAGGAAACCTTCTCCCACTGCAGGGCGTAGAATGTACAGCAGAAGTCCTGTCTGCCCAAAGGAGGGCCCTGGAAAACCACTTCCCGGGTCCCAGGGACACTTTCCACCCTTTTTAGGTCCATCTGAGGTATGGCCATTGGATTTTATCTACATGCCCCCACCTCAAGTATGCAAATATTGTTAGCTATGGTGTGTCTGTCCTCTCGCTGGGTGAGGCATTCCCTTGCAGGACAGCAGTAGCCTTAATGGCAGGTAGAGTTTTATTAGAAAAAAATAATTGCCAGTTGGGGAATTCCCTGTGATTTAACTTGGGCAAATGGAAATGCAGAACTGGCCTGACCTTGGGGTAGCATGGGGTTGACAGGGAGTTAGGGGGACAAACAGGTTCGGACACTGAGGGAGCCCATAGGAGGGCAGCTGGGTTGGGACTGTGGAAAGCGAGGTGTCTGTGCAAATAAAAGAATGGGCTCAGGGCAGCAGCGCCCGTGGGCCGCTGGGATCCAGCAGACCCTGCCTCGGAGGTATGCCCTGAATTTAGGAGCAAGAAGACGAGTTGTTGTTTTTTTTGGTAGAAATATTTTTTTTATTATTATTATTTTTATTTTTTTCCCATTTCCAAAGTCACGTATTTTATTTTTTATTTTTTATTAATAAATCTTTATTGTTCAGATTATTACAGATGTTCCTCTTTTTTCCCCCATATGGACGAGTTTTATTTTCTACCTTGCATTAGTACTGTATGATTATTTAAAGAACACACACACAGCCTCTATTCATTTCAAAGTAGCACATATAAGGTCTACTTGTCAATTTTTTTTAACAATGTCTACATTTATTGTTTTCTTTTCTCCAACTGATGAACAGTGGAGATGGGGAAGGGCGGCTGTGGTGGGCTCAGCCTACAGGGCCTTTGGGCAGGGTCCAGCCGCACTCCGGAGGGACAGACCCCTCCGGCTCAGAGGGAGAGGCCGCTCCTGCTTGTCACCCACGTAAACAATATGTTTTACAACATGACCTGCCATACAGACACATATTCAACTCAAACCTCCACATCACCATATTCACTCAGTATGTGTGACACATTCTATTTTCTATCCACTGCTGTTGATTTCCCGCTAGTTTGATTTCACAACATGCTAACAGACAGATCAGGACCTGTCGCTTGTAAAACACCCGTTTGGGCCAATCTCCTACAAACAGGGACACTCATTCGAAGGGAGGGAGTGCTCACAGTGCCGTGGCTTTCAGGATACAGTCACTTCTGACCTTTAAATCAATGCGACATTTTCATAGCTACTGGGAAGAAATGGGTCCGAATAATAAGATATTTTTAAGTTTTAAGAGCTGGTAGAAATTAGGCTAAGAGTCTTGAACCAGAGATCTCCTGCCCTTACTCAACAGTCCCAAATGCCTCATATTAGAGGCTTGAATAGAGTGAATCTTCTGCTTTCCCCTGTCCATCATCCACTTACTCAGAAGCACGCTAGGTGGTGCGGGCGGGCGCAGGTGGAAGTGAGGTGTGCGGGCCCTGCCTGCGGGCGCTTTCAGTGTCGCCCACAGAGGACACTGCAGTTAACAGAGCTGGGGGGGGGGGGGGGGGCTCTCAGTCGGCGCCTGGGAGTGAAACCTGGGAGAGTCTTCTTCCCGAGCCTGCCAAACGGGGAAGGGTGAGGCCGGCCTCTGAGTCATATTGCTGGGCAGCACCCAGCACAGCCAGGCAGGGCGGGCTCCGGGAGCGCCCCGGAGGCCTGGAGAGGGCGTGGGGGAGAGGGGAGGCCGCGTGAAGAGACCCGGGCCTGGGCTGGAGAGCAGGGCGTGATGAGAAGGACACACTCGCCCTGTGGCTCCGAGAAGGAGGTGGCCGGTCTCTGCCACCGCAAATCGGTGCCTTAGGAAGTTACCTCTGCCCTGGGCCCTCGCTCCCTGGCCAGAGGGGGGCGTGTGTGTAGGAAGCATGTGCTGCGAGGCTGCCTGCGCCCCGTAGGAGTCTCTCTCCGTGTGATCGCATCTGCTCCATGGCAGACAGGAGGCCAGGCCAGGGAGGGTGAGTGAGCTGCCCGGGGCCACACCGCCCGCGCCCCGGAGCCCAGCGGAGGTCTGACTCCTGCAGCCCGTGTCCCCTCGGGGAGCTGCCGGCCTCGGCGTCCACACAGCACGGAGAGCGCGGGCGGCACCGGAGACCTCGGGCCGCTCCCAGCCCCGGGGCGGCGCCGCGCTGCACCTGGCCGCTCACCCGGAGCCCCGCCTCCCCCGCCGCGGCGGGGACCCGTTGCCCAGCAACGAGACAAACATCTGCAAACACACGCAGCCCCCTGCGGGCCGGAGGCGTGCTTCTCCGCCGCTGTTTCCCCTGCGTCTCCCAGCGGCCTCAGCTTCCCCAGCTGCTCCTGGCCGCAGGGCTGCTCCTCCTGCGCCCGGAGCTCCAGGCAGGGGCGCCGGTGCCGCTCTGCGTGGAGGTTTGGGGCCAGGAAGCAGGGCCGGGCGGGAGCTGGAGGCGTGGGGCGCCGCTCACCGCCTGGACTTCCACCATCGGTGGGCGGGCCTCGGAAACGGAAGGGGAAAGGCTCTGCGGAGGAGAGGACACGTCCGCTCCGGGACAGGGGGCTCCGCTGCCCGCCGGCGCTGAGGCTGTTCGGGAGCCTTCTCCCCCATGGCCTGGTCCCTCCGTGCAGCCGAGAGCGTCGCGAGGGCGCCCTGGGCAGCCGCTGGCCTGCACGCCTGCCTGCTCGTCCAGAGACTGTGCCGCGCCGACCACTCACTAAGCCAGCGGTTCTCAACCTGTGGGTCGCGACCCCTTTGGGGGTCGAACGACCCTTTCACAGGAGTCGCCTAAGACCATCGGAAAACACATGTATAATTACATATTGTTTTGTGATTAATCACTATGTTTTAATTCTGTTCAATTTGTAACAATGAAAATACATCCTGCAGATCAGATATTTACATTACAATTCATAACTAGCAAAATTACAGTTATGAAGTAGCAACGAAAATAATTTTATGGTTGGGGGTCACCACAACATGAGGAGCTGTATTAAAGGGTCGCGGCATTGGGAAGGTTGAGAACCACTGCACTAAGCTGTTCCTGCAGGACCCTCTTTGTGAGCAGGCGCCGAACTTGGGCCACATGCGTATCATCCCAGTAATTCTCAAAATGACACTGTGATGTAGGTATCATCTTTTTATCTGCTTCATTAGGCTTAATTTACAGGCAATAAAATCACCAGTTTTAGTTGTACAATTTGATGAGTTTTGACAAAAGTATACAGTCTTCCCCCCACTGTGTGCCCCTGTGGACAGCCCTCCCCTCTCCTAGACTTCCACACACACCATCTGCAATCATGCTATGGAGACCTTCACCTGGCTTTTCAAACTCACTCTGTTATCGTGCATTTGTTACCTTCTCTGATAACCAGGTGATAGATATTTGGGTTGTTTTCAGTGTGGGGTTCTGAGGAAAGAGGCCGCTATGAACACAGGTGGGTGAGTCTGTGTGCAAGTGTTTTCACTTCCCCTGAGGAAACTTCTAGCAGTGGAACTGCTGCTTGGTGAAGAAGGTGTCACTCTCTCCATTTCATTGGCGAAGGATTGACGCTCGGAGAGGCTAAGCAGCTTGCCTGAGTTCACACAGCACGGCAGGAAGTCACAGCCAAGCTGACCTTTATGCCAGGGGTCGCCCCCAGGAGATGGGCACTTTGGGAGTTAAAAGTCCTCTCTGGTCGGTGATGACTGCAGGGATGCGTCCACGCTGAGCCCAGCGGTGTCCAGGCCGTGGCTGCAGCAGCAGGCGGGCTGGGAGCACAGGCGGCAGCCGGCTGTGCACAGTCACTCCCCGGGCAGGCAGGCGGGTGACTTCTGGAAGCCTCAGCGCAGGCAGGCTGTAGGGTCTGTTTCCCTTTGTGAAGGTGGTGTCTGCCAGGTTTCTCCACTCTAGCGGTTCTCAACCTGTGGGTCGCGACCCCTTTGGGGGTCAAATGACCCTTTCACAGGGGTCACCCAAGACCATCGGAAAACACATCTATAATTACATATTGTTTTTGTGATTAATCACTATGTTTTAATTCTGTTCAATTTGTAACAATGAAAATACATCCTGCAGATCAGATATTTACATTACGATTCATAACAGTAGCAAAATTACAGTTATGAAGTAGCAATGAAAATAATTTTATGGTTGGGGTCACCACAACATGAGGAACTGTATAAAGCAGTGATGGTGAACCTATGACACGTGTGCCAGAGGTGACACACGAACTCATTTTTTTGGTTGATTTTTCTTTTTGTTAAATGGCATTTAAATATATAAAATAAATATCAAAAATATGTCTTTGTTTTACTATGGTTGCAAATATGAAAAAATTTATATATGTGACACGGCACCAGAGTTAAGTCAGGGTTTTTCAAAATGCTGACACGCCGAGCTCAAAAGGTTCGCCATCACTGGTATAAAGGGTCGCGGCATTAGGAAGGTTGAGAACCACTGCTCCTCTCGAAAGTTTCAGTTTTCCCTTCGTGATTAGTTCTTGAAAGCAGAGACTTTTTTAAAAATAGATTTTATTGATTTTTTACAGAGAGGAAGGGAGAGGGATAGAGAGTTAGAAACATCGATGAGAGAGAAACATTGATCAGCTGCCTCCTGCACACCCCCCACTGGGGACATGTCCACAACCAAGGTACATGCCCTTGACTGGAATCGAACCTGGGACCTTTCAGTCTGCAGGCCGACGTTCTATCCACTGAGCCAAACCAGTCAGGCAGAGAGCAGAGACTTTTTAAGTATCCGGTTCCCCACCCAGCTTCACCACTGGGCTTCCTGGTGGGGTAAATGTCCTAACCCCACCATTCCTCTACTGGCATTTTCCCATCAGGGAGAGCCTTCTCCTCCTCCTTGTTTAGATCAGCGTGCCTCGGGGATTGCTTTACTATATGCATACCCACCAGCGCCCCCTCTCCAGTGCGCTCCCAGCCTGCCAGAGGCAGTCTCCTGGGGCTGACCCTGCACCCCTCAACGCCAGCCCCCGCCCCCCCCCCCCCCCCCCCCCCGGGCCCAGAGCACGGGCTCACTCTGTGGCCAAGATGCTCCCGGCTCTGGTACTTCTGAAGCACCTGGTCCTTCCACTGGGCTGGAGAGTGGTATTCAGAACCCGATGGGGGCCCTGGCTGTACTCCTTGCTCCTGGGGTGCGTCCTGGCTTCCGGCTCCTTTAACCGACAGGGGTTTAACCCCATCGCGCTCCTCCTGTCTTTCGCCAAAAGTGCCGGGAGCGCTATCAAAGCTTCGAAATGGCGTCCAGTTCTAAGTCTGCTTTTATTAGTGATGATGATATTGCTAACTATGTCAATGTAGTAAAGGTTTCCTTACGTTTTTGAATATGTAACTTCATTTACTTGCGATTCATAATTTTCTTCCTAAACTGCTGTAAAATCAGCAAAAATGCCTTGGCAATTTTAGCATAGTTCCTAGGATATTGGTTGGCACTCAAAGGGTTAAGGGGAAGGTAAGGCCAAGACACAGAACTTGTGAGGCTCAGCAAGTGATCTTTGAAGACTGTAGAGAACTTAGAGCAAGTTCGCTGGGTGGGGGACCTAGGCCAGGCCAACCAGGCAGTGCAGTTTCTCTGCTCAGAAGTCTCTCCACAAATTTCACAAATTCATAATAACTGGGGGTATCAATGTAAGAAAGTCCAAACCTGTAGATAATTTTAATGAGTTAATTTGAACTAAACTGATGACAGGGAGCAAGATCTCAACTGCTCCAGAGAAAAACCGTTTTGCAGCTTTTCTCATGCATTTGAAATTAGAGAGGACCTTCATGGAGGTGGAAGACAGCATAGTTAGCAAGATTATGTGCTCTCCTGGGGATGGTTTTCCGTTTCGCAGGTGTGTTAACCTAGATGCACAAGGACAATGGGTAGGACTGGCTTAAAACCGTTCACTAAATAAGTCATAGGCCTGGGGCATGACCACCCACCATGAATGCATGATCAGATCACCCGTGAAGTTACTTTCCGTGGAGCTCCTTCCCGTGTTTCATCCACGGGGGTAACATCTCTCAGCTCTTCTTGCTTTGATATGAATCTCTTCCAGAGCGGAGGACGGAGGGAGGCTGGTTCTCATGGACAGCGGTGGAGGGGGGAAGGAGGGGCAGGTATGGCAGGGGAAGGGTGGCCTCAGGAGCTTCAGTAGGAGAGTGTGTCTCCGTAGCAACAGAAAATTGCATGGATTTTTCCTGGCACAGATCCTGCACTGTGTTCAAGGCTGACTGGCCGGCTGGCTAATGGGAGCCTGATCATTTGAAGGAACTCCAGGAATTAAAGGTGTGACTCATAATGTGGGGCCACAATTACAGAGCTGGTTTCCCTGAAAATAACTGCCTTCTGGTCATGCTTGGGCACCTGCATTCTGAAGGGCCAGTCAGCTCTACGGGCTGCTGGGCAGGGCAGTGCTGGGCCCCTGCAGGCAGCAGATGGGGACCAGTGTCGTGTTTCCACAGGTTTCACATGCTTAGCCCGCTGGTGTCCACCACAGTCCCAGGGCAGCAGGCCTTGTCTTCCAGATGAAGATGCTGAGGAGAGCGAGGCCGAGAAGGGCAGGTACCCGTCTCTGCTGACTCTAGTGCTCTCAGTCCAGCCTGGCGCGGGCTCAGGCCTTGCCACAGCAGGGCAGCCACTGTTGGAGGCACAGGCAGTCCCACTCTCTTGTTGCAGATAAGCTGCCAGGTGGCGTGGGAGAATTAATCAGCTGGGCACTCGGAGGATATTCAGAAAAGTAGCCTTGATTACAGATGCACTAGTGCCCTGACTCAGGGGAGTCAGTCTCCAAAGCCTGAGTGATGGATATGGGCGAAGCTTTCCCTTTATACCCTTTAGTTCCTTTGTCCCCCAAATATGGATCAGGCTTCCGGACCCTTAGCAGGCTTTGCAGCCCCCCCCCCCCACCCCGCCCCGGGAGTTGGGATGGGGGAAGTGAGACCACACCCAGAGGCCTGCCAGCACGGGCACCAGCCCCTCCAGGGGCTGTATATGGTTCATGGTTTATGGCCTCTGTAAAATGGGAGTATTCCAGGAAACAGGTTCTTAAGGCAGGACAGGCATCACAGATAAGAATGGAGTTTATCAGCAAGCAAGGGTGTACGTCAGAAGGCAGGTTACGGGCACAGATTCAGGTAGCTAGTCCCCCACATGTCTTATTTTCCCCCTTCACTCCGAGGCTGGCCTGAGCAGCCTGTGGGCTGAGGGCTCCTGGCATTGCTCCCTCACAGGGTACTGAGCCCGGCTCCGCTCACTTCAGCCAGGCTGACCTATGATGAAGAAAGGACACCAATCCTGTGACTTGACTTCTAGAAACCACAGTAAAAGGTGCCACCTCACATCCGGTGAGGAGTAGGATGAGTCATAAGTATGAGAATGACTTAACTCTTTACTCTTCTCTGCTGGTGCCATCCCCCTGATGGCATATTGAGGGGGTTTAGGGGGCTGCAAACCAGCCCTAGAGGGGGATGGGAGGGCTGAGAGTGAAGAAAACCAGTGGTTTCAAGAAAGGTAAGCAGAGCCTCGAGGGGAGAGGCCCAGGGACTGAGGGCAGCTGGAGGGGGCAGGCAGGGAGTGGTGCCCTGGGGCCTTAGGCAGCCAGTGAGGAGATGTGGGACCTGGTGTCAGGGAGAAACCCTGAGACCTCAGGCACTAGGAGGGCCAGACCGATGGACCCCTTCAAGGCTGCTCCACTAGGTGTCCCAGGGGCCTGGCGACAGCCACCCAACCTTTCTCTGCCACTTTTCCCTCTTATGCAAATGAGAATAGTAATTCTGCTGACTCATTTTTCAGGATGTTTGTGAAAACAAATAAAATATGGTAAATTAAAGAGACTGGAGATGAGGTAGAGAGAGAAGAAAAAAGAGGAACAAGAAGAGAATAAACAGACAATATAAACAGGAGAACGATAAGACACATGACAGAAGCAAAAGGCTGACCAGCAGGGTGATGCTGCAGTAGTGGGAACCACCAGGGGCCCCAAGCTAACAGCCAAGTTAAAAAAAAATACAATATTAAAAAAATATTAGCAGTTTGATGTTTTAAAAGCATATCTTTTAGTATAAAGTCTTAGAATGCACTAACTTATATAACCCATATGATTTAAGCACCTTTGAGTCCTTTCCCCCAACCGTAGTCTGTAATACTCCTTCTGCCTTGTATCAGGAAAGAGAGAAAACCAGCCAGCACTGGGACCAGCACTCCGGAGGGTGAACGGGACTGTCATTCCCTATGTGAGTTTCACTTCTCAGATTTAAGTTAGCTTTGGTGTCTCACATGGTCATTCTAATTTTGCTGCAAACACTAAGGGCAAAAAAAATCTCTCCATTGCATCCCCCAGCACCCAGAAACTGCCATGAACTCTGTATCTGTTTTATGAATATCTTTAATAAAAAATTAGAATAAAGTTAAAATTTTAAGAATATATATGATATTCAAATTTGTTTATAAGAGAAAATAAAGTAAAACTATTTGTTCTGTGTAAGTGAAAAAGCAGGATGCAGAATGCATTCATAGGATGATTACAGCTACCTAAAAAAATTAAAAAATGTATCTAAAAGTAAAAATACCAGCACAACCAAGATCTACTAGTATGCATACAGCAAAGATTGGATGGAAACAGAGCTACAGAAGGAGTGAGAAGTTTCTCCACATATTCTATTATTAATATGTATAACATAAAGTACAATATGTAACAAACTATTTAAAAATATACATACTGGCAATTGATGAAAAAATTAGAGATGATCAAGATCATAGAAAACTCAAGACTATGAATTCTCTGTTGGAAATCTTGTCATAAGGACTTTTCCCACACGCAGAGTACTTCCTGGGCCATTTCAAACAGCAGAAATCCCAGATGCGACTTTTCTTTGATTGTGGAAGCACTTTTTATATTTGGTTTTTGAAACAGTAAAGTGAGTTTCTACTCAACTCCCCTGGGAGTAAAAGCATAATAGATTTGCCAAAGATCATTTATACAGCTCTGTCCACCTGAGGGGTCCTGCTCTGGTTCCCCACTTCCTGCTTCTCCATGTGCTTCTCAGGGGGGGTCACTCCACCCCCCATCTTGTCACCTAGCCTCAGTTTCTAGCTAGACATGGCCTGGCAGTGTGCCAACCCGGAGGCAACCTCCTGTAGGCTGAAGCCATCATGGGAATGCTAACTCCTTTTCAGGAACAGCTCCAGCCAATAAGAAGCTTAGTAGTAGGTTCAGCTACCAGTAACACAGATCTACTTCTCTCTCATGTGAAAGTAGGGAGCCCTCTGGGCCAGACTAGGAAGGGGGTTGTCCCTTGTCCTCACTTTTCCAACTAGCCTGTAGGTATTTCAGGATGGAGGAAGGGATAAAAACAGAGGGGTAAAAGCAGTGGTCTCTTGAGCAAGGGTCTCTCAGGAAGGTTCCTGGATGGACACTTCTACTGATTCTCCTTTTGCCAGGACTTAGTCACATGGCCATATTTAGCTGCAAGGGAGGCTGGGAAATTAACTCGTTTTTGTGGGGGTTTTTTGTTTTGTTTTGAGAGAAATCAATTTGTTGCTCTACTTATTTATGCATTTGTTGGTTGATTCTTTTATGTGCCCTGACTGGGAATTAAATCTGCAATCTTGGTGTATGGGGTTAACACTCTAATCAAGTGAGCTACCTGGCCAGAGTGGAAAATGAACTCTTTGTTATGGGGAGCGGGGCTATGTGCTCAGCTAAAATTTGATTATTATGGGAAGAAGAGAATGGACTTGGGGGTACTATTAGCAGACTCTGCTGCAAAAACAAAAGGGAAGTCTGCTGAGGGGTGACTTGAGACTGTCCTTAATGAAAGGAGAATCTGAAGCATACCTAACCTGAGATCTTGGTTTCTAATGTCATCTATCTACTACTATATAAAACCCTAATATGCAAATTGACCAAACGGAGGAATGACTGGTCGGTGGGGGGGGCAGGGCCGGGCCAGCCAGCAGGTGGCGCCAGGCCACCAGCCAAGGTGGGAGCCTGCGGGAGCCCCCCAATTGCCCCGCTCACCAGTTGCCCCACAGATCGGCCCTGATCACCAGCCAGGTGTAGGGACCCGACCCTATATATTGGGAACAGTCTTAGATTTAAGAATTAAAACCTGGCAAGGCTACTCTAACACTGAAAAGACAGGATGATGCAGCGATGACATGCATGGACTCTGGCTTGCACATTTTGTGGTCAGCCCTGATTGTGACACTTATAACTGTGTGACAAAGCCAAAAAATATGTACTACTTTTTATAATCAGGGCAAAAAATGCCCATACAACAGCAAGATGCCTTTCACCTGTATGAAAAGTATGGTCACTGGTGCATGCAGCATCCAGGATGGCAAGAGGGATGTCCGACTGCCGGTTTAGGCCCGTAAACTGGCAGTTGTACATCCCCCAAGGGGTCTCAGATTGCTAGAGGGCACAGGCCAGGCTGAGGGACCTCCCCCCCATGCAAGAATTTTGTGCACTGGGCCTCTAGTTCTCCAATAAAAGGAAGCAGGGCTCCTTGAAGAAATGGCTGATTCTAGGACTGAGGCAGGAAATATTCAAGATGAGTCTAGCACATCTGGTAGTGCCAGAAAGAAAGCAAGTGCTCAAAAGTAAAAAAAAAAAATTAATAATAAAAATAAAAAACCCACATGATAGGGTATGGCAAAAGGTCACAGGTATCAATGGAAAGAGTGCCTATGGTCAAACCTGAAAAAATTTGGACAAAAATATTAATAAGGTAGCCTTGGCCAGTGTGGCTCAGTTCGTTATGTGTAACCCTGTGCACCAGGAGGTTGCTGATTTGAGTCCCAGTCAAGGGCATGTGCCTGGGTTGTGGCCTCAATCCTCGGTAGGGGTTGTGCAGGAGTCAGGCCATCCATACTCTGCAATTACACCAATGTTTCTCTCTCTCTCCCCCTTCCTCTCTCTCAAAAAAAATCAATAGTATTTTCTTAAACTATTCATATCCTATATAATAAAAGGCTAATATGCAAATAGACCTAATGGCAGAATGACTGGTCGCTATGACATGCACTGACCACCAGGGGGCAGACGCTCAATGCAGGAGCTCCCCTGGTGGTCAGTGTGCTCCCACAGGGGGAGCACTGCTCAGCCAGAAGCTGGGCTCACAGTTGGCATGTGCAGTAGCAGTGGCGGAGCCTCTCCCACCTCCACGGCAGCGCTAAGGATGTCCGACTGACGGCTAGGGAGCGGGCCTAAGCCAGCAGGCGGACATCCCCCGAGGGCTCCTGGACTGCGAGAGGGCACAGGCCAGGCTGAGGGACCCCCACCAAGTGCACAAATTTCGTGCACTGGGCCTCTAATACATACATATACACACACACACACACACACACACACACATACATACATTTATATAGTATTGGATTATAACCCAAAGTATAAAATAAATTGTTAATCCATTTTAATTTAAATCAATGATTGCATAATAAGTAAATGAGGGAGCCCAGCTGGTGTGGCTCAGTGGTTGAACATTGACCCATGAACCAGGAGGTTGTGGTTTCATTCCTGGTCAGGGCACATGCCCAGGTTTTGGGCTTGATCCCCACTGGGGTCATGCTGGAGGCAGGTAATCAATGATTCTCTCTCATCATTGATGTTTTTATCTCTCTCTCCCTTTCCCTTCCTCTCTCTGAAATCAAGTAAAAAAACATATTAAAATACTTAAATGAGGGAGAAGAGGCAAGTCTCCCATGTAGAAGAATTCTTAGAAATTTATGTGGACATTTTTCATTCAAGAAAGTGAAGCATAACTCCCCACTCCTTAGCTGTGAGCACAGGGAGTTTTGGGGGGGGAAAGTATAGTACAGAAAAGGGGGGAAAGGCTGGAAAACCCTGAAAAACAATACCTCAAACAGGCAATGAAGGTCAACCTTAACAGTCCTAAACCATGTTGATAGAATGTACCCTTGAATGGCACTTTACCTCTGTGCTCTTCATCCTCCATACCCATAACTCTAGTCTAATCATGAGAACAATATCAGACAAGCAACAATAGAGGAATATTCTACCAAGCACTTGACTAGTACCCCTCACTGTCAGGTCTCCAATCAAGATGGCAGCATAAATTTGGTACTCAGAACCTCCAACAAACACAGCAAAATCACAGCAAACTACAGAACAACCATCATTCAGAATGTCCTGAAATCTAGCTGAACACAAGTCCTATAGTGAAGGTTATACTGAAGAAGCCACATTGAGACCGAGAGCAGAGGCTGAGATGTGAACCGGGCTGGCCCCACACCCATGAGTGGCAGACAGAAATGGGGAGAAATATCTTGGCTGTAGAGGTCTCTCCTGAGGAGCAAAGAATCCCAGCCCCACACCAGCAACCCCAGCCCAGGGTTCCAGTGCCATGAAGAGAAGTCCCCATAACTTCTGCAGTAAAAACCAGGGGATTGTGGCTGAGTGACATGGAGGCTGCTGGAGACCCAGACTTTCCTCTTAAAGGGCCAGTGCACAGACTTACTCACCAGGGACATATAGGAAGGTGAATTGTTTGGCAGCAATGCAAGAGCTGGAGGGGCAGCTTTCTCACAGACAGAAGTGCTGGTGGAAACCACTGTTCCTTTTCTGAGCTCTCCATCCACAGAGCCAGCAGGCAGTCACCATATCTGAATCTGGCTTACTGTTCGCCCCTTCCTTACACTGTTTCAGGCCCATGCAAGCCATTTCCAGTGTTGTTGTTTTTTTTTTCATATAAATTGCCTGTCTTGGCTCATGCTTTTCACTTTTCTAAAATCTTTAAAACAAGCAGCATCTGGCATCTACATACCCCTACCTCTTGCTAAATGGCCATGGGCCAGCACTAGTGGCATCGGGCCTTTGTTCTAAGCTTGGCCTCTCCTGGGCATTTCCAATCCCAGCACAAGTAGTAGCCATCTGCAGATTACTTTGTAGCTCATGCTGGCTGACCCTGGGCAAAGCACAGGCAGCAGCTGACCTTGGTCTGTACCTCCCAGGAGGCCCCAGAGACAGCATACTCTTTGGACAGCTACGTACCACACGGAAACACTTCCCAACCACCTCTACAAGTGACACACTCAAGGTGTGGACTTGTCAGGTACATGAGCCATGCTGAAGTGAGTGCTGCTCCATGGGGTCAGCTCCTGATAGAAGATCCTCCACTGTTGTCATGGCCAGTCCTCGCAGTTGATTGGCCTGGGATTAAATCTCTCCCATGAATGTGCCAGCATCAATCAAGGCTCAACTAGAACAAGAAGGTGCACACAGCCCACATAGGGGGTGCACCTGGAGTTCCCAGCTGTACCGGGAGGTGATCAGGAGGCTGTACAGGACACTACTACTTTAGGCCACTCTACCACATCCAGGAGATACAGCAGTTCTATGTAATACACAGAAACAAACACCAAGAAGGCAGCCAAAATGAGGAGACAAAGAAACAAGTCCCAGATAAAAGAACAGAACAAAACTCCAGAAAAAGAACTAAACTAAATGGAGATAATCAATCTACCATATGCAGACTTCAAAACACTGGTTATAAGGATGCTCAATGAACTTAGGGGAAGAATATAGAAACAGTGAGAATTTCAACAAAGAAGTAGGAAACAAAAATGGAGATAGAAAACATAAAAAGAACCAGTCAGAAATGAAGAATACAATATCTGAAATGAAGCATACATTACACAGAATCAATAGTAGAATAGGTAAAGCAGAGGCTCAAATGAGCATTTTGGAAGATAAGGAAGTAGAATACACCTAATCAGAACAGCACAAAGAACTCCCCCTCCCAAATGAGGATAGTGTAAGGAGCCTATGGTATAACTTTAAGTGTACCAACATTCACATTATGGGGATGCCTGAAGGAGAAGAAAGAGAGCAAGAAATTGGAAACCAATGTGAACAAATGATGACCAAAAACTTCTCTAACATGGTGAAGTAAATAGACATACAAGTCCAGGAAGCTCAGAGTCTCAAACACAACCAACCCAAAGAGGCCCAAACCAAGACACATCCTAATTAAAATACCAAAGGTTAAAGACAAAGAGCAAATCTTTTAGAAGTAGAAAAAGACCAAAACTATGAATTAAAAATGTCAATAAATACATACTAGTATCTATCAACAATTATTTTAAATGCAAATGGATTAAATGGTCAAATCAAAGGACATATGGTGGCTGAAGGGATAACAAAACAAGATCCTTACATATGCTGTCTATAAGAGACCCACTTCAGATTGAAAGACACATACAGACTGAAAGTAAAGGAATGGAAAAATATATCTAATGAAAATGAAAAAAAAATGGAAACAGAAGGCCAACTGGTGTGGCTCAGGGGTTGACTAATATCTCTCTCTCCATCTCCTTTTCTCTCTGAAATCAATTAAAAAAATATTTTAAAAAATGGAGCCTGGTGGGGCATGGCTCAGTGATTGAGCATCAACCTATGAACCAGAAGGTCACTGTTTGATTCCCAGTCAGGGCATATACCTGGGTGGTGGACTTGTTCCCTGGTAGGGGGCATGCAGGAGGCAGCCGATCAATGATTCTCTCTCATCATTGATGTTTCTTATCTCTCCCTCTCCCTTCCTCTCTGAAATCAATTTTTAAAAATGGAAACAGGAAAAAAAAAAGGCTGAGATAGTAATACCTCTACCAGACAAAAGAGATTTTAAAACAAAGACTACAACAATGAAGAAGGATCCAGCAACTCCATTTCTGGGTATTTATCCGAAGAAACCCAAAACATTAAATAGAAAAAACATACATCCAAATGTTTATTACAGCATTATTTACAATAGCCAAGAATGAAAGTAACCTAAGTGTCCATCAATAGATGAATTTATAAAGAAAAAGTGGTGCATATATACAGTGGAATAGGACTCAGACATAAAAAAGAATGAAATCTTGCATCTGCAACAGCATGGATAGACCTAGAGGGTATTGTGCTGAGTGAAAGAAGTCAGACAGAGAAAGACAAATGACATGATTTCACTTATATGTGGAATCTATAAAACAAAATACATGAACAAGCAGAACAGAAACACAGAGAACATTTTGACAGTTGCCAGATTGAAGAGGTGTTGAGGGGGGATGGATGAAAAAATTGAAGGGATTAAGTACAAATTGGTAGTTACAAAATAGTCATGGGGATATAAAGTACAGTACAGGGAATATATAGTCAATAATCGTCTATAATAAAAGGCTAATATGCAAATCGACTGAACGGCAGAACAACTGGTCACTATGACGTGTACTGGCCACTAGGGGCAGATGCTCAATGCAGGAGCTGCCCCCTGGTGGTCAGTGTGCTCCCACAGGGGGAGTGCCGCTCAGCCAGAAGCCCTGAGCCGGGCTTACAGCTGGCGAGTGCAGTGGTGATGGCAGGAGCCTCTCCCACCTCCGGGGCAGCACCAAGGATGTCCGACTGCTGACTTAGTAGGGGAGCGGGCCTAAGTGGTCCGTTTGACATCCCCCGAAGGCTCCCGGACTACGAGAGGGCGCAGGTAGGGCTTAGGGACTCCCCCCCCACCCCCGGGTGCACGAATTTCATGCACTGGGCCTCTAGTATTGTAATAAATGTATGGTGTCAGATGGTTACTAGATTTATCATGGTGATAACTTAGTAAGTATATAAATGTCTAATAATGGGGTTGTACACCTGAAACTAATATAATATTGCATGTCAACTCTAATTTAAAAATAAAAATATTCTGAAAAAGAACTGTCAAGGTCATCAAAAACAAGGAAAGTCTGCCCTGGAGGGGTTGCTCAGTTGGTTAGAGTGTTGTGCTAATGTGCCAAGGTTGTGGGTTCAATCTCTGGTCAGGGCACATACAAGAAGCAACCAATGAATTCATAAATAAGTGGAACAACAAATCTATGTTTTTCTCTCTAAAAATTAATAAGTAAAACAAAACAACAATAATAAGAAACAACAAGGAAATTCACAGCCAAGAGAAGCCTAAGGAGACACAATGACTAAATATAATGTGATATCATGGATGGGATTCTGAAACAGAAAAAGGACATTAGGTTAAAACTAAGAAAATTTGAATAAGGTATGGACTTTAGTTAATGACTATGAATCAATATTGGTTCCCTAATTATGACAAATGTACCATGCTAATGTAGAATGTTAATAATAGGGGAAACTAGGTATGAAGTATATAGGAACTTTCTGTACTAGCTTCTCAATTTTTTTAATAAACCTAAAACTGGTCTAAAATGAAAAGTTTGGAAGAGAGAGATGGAGAGGGAGAATGAGAATGAATGAATCCTTCCCCTTTCCTGTGTGGGAGGTCATAGTGTTCAGAGCTGAGGTAGCCATGTCCTGACTGCAGAGATGACAATTCACAGCCCTTACCAATTTTAAATTCATGTGCTGGATTTTTGTTATTTGTGAAAATAAAGTTCAGTTTAAGCTGTTTGGGGCCAGGGGTCTTATTCCTTGCAGCTGAATGCATCTCAACCAACACTCCTTATATCTATCACTTTCCTGGCCAGTATGGTTGTGTAGACCTTCATTTCTTAACCAAGCTCTTTAGCCTACTCCAACACGCCCTTCATCCTAATCTGGCTGCTGTCTTCCTTCTCTGGCTTTACCCACTGCCTGCATTTCTCCAGCTACCTGGAGGCCAGCAACTCTTATCACTTCCAGGACAGGGCATGTTCTCTCACACTTCCAAACTTGTGCACACTTGATTCCCTCTTCCTGGATGTCCACTCCTCCATCCTTATTTCTCCCAGCAAATAACTAGCTCTGAATCAAGTTTCAGCTTACCATGTGTGGTATAAAGGATTCTCATTTCCCTAGAGATCCCTGCCCACTGTTGAACATAGCCTGCATAACTGTAGGTACTGTAAATATAGTAAACTAGAGGCCCTGTGCACAGATTTGGGCACTGGTGGGGGGGCGTGGCCTGCCGGGATAGGCCTGTTGTGGGAGCTCGGGGCTAGCAGCACTCCCACAGCTGGAGCGCACTGATACCAGGGGGAAGCTCCTGCGTTGAGTGTCTGCCCCCTGGTGGTCAGTGCATGTCATAGCGACTGGTCGACTGGTTGTTCTGCTGTTGGGTCACTGGGCTTTTATTATATAGGATGGTACTCAATAATTACATTATTTAGCAAAACACAGTTGACTTTAAGAACAGATTATCTGTGCAGGCCTGATTTAATCATATGAACTCTTTAAAACAGGGGTTCTCAACCTGTGGGTCGCGACCCCATTGGGGGTCGAACGACCCTTTCACAGGGGTCGCCCAAGACCATCAGAAAACACATATATAATTACATATTGTTTTTGTGATTAATCACTATGTTTTAATTATGTTCAATTTGTAACAATGAAATTACATCCTGCATATCAGATATTTACATTACGATTCATAACAGTAGCAAAATTACAGTTATAAAGTAGCAATGAAAATAATTTTATGGTTGGGGGTCACCACAACATGAGGAACTGTATTAAAGGGTAGCGGCATTAGGAAGGTTGAGAACCACTGCTTTAAAAGGAGAGGGTAGCCCTAACTGGTTTGGCTCAGTGGATAGAGCAGCGGCCTGCTGACTGAAGGGTCCCAGGTTCGATTCCGGTCAAGGGCATGTACCTTGGTTGCGGGCACATCCCCAGTAAGAGGTGTGCAGGAGGCAGCTGATTGATGTTTCTCTCTCATTGATGTTTCTAACTCTCTCTCTCCCTTCTCTCTGTAAAAAATCAATAAAATATATTTAAAAAATAATAAAAGCAGAGGGTAGCCCTGGCTGGTGTGATCAGTGGTTAGAGTGGCGGCCTGCGCAATCAAGGGTCTCAGGTTCGATTCCTGGTTAAGGGCACACACCTGGGTTGCAGGTTTGATCCCCAGCCCCAGTCAAGGCTCATGCAGGAGGTAACCAATCAGTGTGTCTCTCTGACATTAGTGTTTCTCTCTCTCTCTCTCTCTACCCCACCCTTTCACTCTCTCTAAAAATCAATAGAAAAAATATCCTCAGGTGAGGATTAACAACAACAAAAAATAATAAAAGTAAAAGCAGAGTATTCTCCAGCTGGTAGTAAAAGAGCAAGTCAGAAATTCAGTGTGTGAGAGGGATTTGAAGTAGAAGAAATTATCTGTTGCCTGCTTTGAAGATGGTGGGTCTCGAAGTCAACAGCTGACTGCCCACAAGAAAATGGGCATCTAAACCCAACCATAGAAACTGGATTCTGCCAACAACAAAAATAGGCTGGGAGCAGATCTTTCCTAGGGCCGCCAGGTGAGAACTCAGCCCAGCTGACACCTTGACTTCAGCCATGATGCCTGCAAACTTCTGACCTACAGAACTATGAGCGAACAAGGAGGTGCTGTTTTAGGCACCGAGCCGGTGGCAGTCTGTTATGCAGCCTGGAAAACAAATGCAGCTGCCTCTCCGAGGTCTTCCCTCTGTCCCCAGGCACGCTTGTGGCATCTCCTTACCACTTCCACGGACCTGCTGCGCGAGGCACGACCTCCATCCACTCACCAGCCTCCTGTCCTCAGCTCTGCGCTCCCGGGAGGTAGCCGCACTACCGTGTTGTCACTGCACCAGGCACAGAGCAGGAAGGCAAAACCTATCGACTGAGAGTTTCATCAAGAAAAAAGCACCCAAGATCACTAATTTGTAGTCATATATACTAAAATAGCCAAGGATGCTGGGGATTTAATGTCTAACGAGGAAGAAAACTCACCAAAGGAAAAAGAATGAAAAGGAGAGAGACTATTTTAAATATAGACGACGGGAGGGGAGTTTCTCAGGAGCCAGTGGTGAGAGTCCGGTTGGGGAGGGGACCCCTGGAAGTCACTCAGCCAGCAACTGTGGACCCCCGGCCGGCCGGCGGGGGCGTGGGGAGCGGGGGCTCAGTGGGAACCCCACCCGTTTCGGGCCTAGAATGGTGGGGCCCAGAGGCATCTTAAGGACCTTGATTCTATGTGTCCAGAGACCCTAACGGCCCCACTTTCCAAACAGGGGTTTCTATTGAGCTCTGCAGTTATGAGGCCGCGGGATTGGCATCTGCCCGTCTCTGCGCTGCCGTTTCCCCGCGGAGCAGACCCGCCAGCGGGTCCGACAGTCCCGGAGCTGCGCGCGGGCTTTCCCGGCGACGAGCACTGGCCCCGCGCCTCCGCCGCCTCCGCCGCGGGGCCTGCAATAAACCCAGGAAGGCCCGGCCCGGCCCCGCGAGGCCAACCCCGCTCCTCCGCCTCCCGTTGGGGCTGCGAGCGGACGGGGCTGGAGCGGGCAGGGTGGGGTGGGTCCAAATGCGCGCTGAGCAAGGGAACCGAGGCCCCGGGGAGACGCCGGGGGTGAGGACGGGGCCTGTGGCGGGGAAGGTGCTGTAGTTTGGGGGTGAGAGGGGATGGGGTGCCAACATGGAGCGCAGGGAGCCCCGGCACAGAGGCCTCCAGCGGGCGACGGGCGAGCTCCGCCACCAGCCCGGGGGCGCCCCCTCTGGGCCGAGGCCACCCCGTCGACCCCTCCCGCCGGCGCCGGGCTCCCCGCGCCCCACGCGGAAGCTCTATCTACTACTCTCTATTCGGTGTTGTGCGGCTAGCTCCCCAC